>NC_085137.1:497880535-497990035 GCF_035046485.1 Aedes albopictus | reverse complement strand
TTTTTAGAAAATTTGGCAACTTTGGGTTAAGTTTACATACAAATTTTTTTGAAAAAGTTTCTTTTAAATCATGTTCAAAGTTTCTTTGACTTATTATCTTTTGAATGAGACCTAGGGTTTTGAAATCGGACGAAAATTGGCGAAGATATGGGCCAAAAAATAATGACATGTTTTTGAGGGGGTGACCCCAAACTTTTGATCGGGAGTGTATATGAACAAAAACAAGGTTGAAAAAATCAGTGTCGCCTAATTTTCCGGAAAACTCCAGAGGAAATCAATCATTTTCCACAGACCCCACAAACTTTGAAAAATCATAACTCAAGAACGAAGCATCGTAGACACAATTTTTTTAATGAAATCTCAGCAATTCAAAAGAAAAATACAAAATGAAAATTGTTTCCACAAAATTTTCCACTGTTGAGGAAAATCGGTTGAAAAAGTAGGAAAAACTATTTACTAGTCCGGAAAAACTCCAAAAAAAAAATTTAGAAAGGAAATGTTATAAGCTATATTCTGTGAACAATTATAACTCAGGAACGGAGAAAAACCCACATCTTGAAAATTCCAATTTCAGCTTATGCAATTCCCTTCCAAAAATATTATTTATAAGAATTTTTCCGGACTTCCTAAATAGTTTTCCGACTTTTCCAACCGATTTTCCTCAACAGTGGAAAACATTAGGGGAAACAGTTTTCATTTTGTATTCTTTTTTTGAAATGATGAGAAAATTTGCTTACGATTCCTCAAAAAAAAATGTGTCTACGATGCTTCGTTCTTAAGTTATGATTTTTCAAAGAAAACGGCTCATATAGCACATCTGGACAATTTCCCCAAAATTGGTCATAACTCAGGAACGGAGAAAAACCACACCCTGAAAATTTTACAGAATATGGCTTATAAGATATCCTTTCAAAAGGATTTTTTTGGGATCCGGACTTCGAAAATAGTTTTTCCGACTTTTCCAACCGATTTTCCTTAACAGTGAAAAATTTTGTGGAAAACAATTTTCATTTTGGATTTTTTTTGACTTCTTCTTCTTCTTTGTGGCTCTACGTCCCAACTGGGACTTGGCCTGCCTCGCTTCAACTTAGTGTTCTTTGAGCACTTCCACAGTTATTAATTGAAGGGCTTTCTTTGCCTGCCATTGCATGAATTTGTATATTGTGAGGCAAGTACAATGATACTCTATGCCCAGGGAGTCGAGAAAATTTTCCCGACCGGAACGGGAATCGAACCCGCCGTCTCCGGATTGGCGATCCATAGCCTTAACCACTAGGCTAACTGGAATTGCTGAGAAAACTTGCTTATGATTTCACAAGAAAATGTGTCCACGATGCTCGTTCTTGTGTTATGATTTTTCAAAGAAAACGGCTCATATAGCACATATGGACAATTTCCACAAAATTGGTCATAACTTAGGAACGGAGAAAAACCACACCTTGAAAATTTCACAGAATACAGTGATAGACATTCGTTTAGCCGAGACCAAAAAAAGTGTCAGGAAACTCATTCAAAAGATTTTATAATAAAACTTTTTTATCGTAGTGATAGTATATCTGGTAGTGTTTTATAAAAATGTGATACATCACACTTACATATACACTGAAACAAAAACGAGGGTAAAAACCCTTCAAATGTCATTTTTTGCCTACACATTCGTTTAGCCGAGGTAAACGAAAAATTGGTTTTCAATAGATTGTTTGCAATTTCGTAAGTATATTTCGAGCATATACTCCGAGTCATTTAGTATATGACGTGTTAGCAAGATAATTGACTTTAAAAGTTTATTTATTTGTGAAATTCAGAGAAATATTAAAAAAAAAATGTCACGATAAGGAGAAGCGACGATAAACAAAATTATTTAGGAAAAATGATTTCTGTAAACACTCAAACGTAAGCTAGATTAGCAGTTTTGAAAATATGGCACAGAATTATTGTTAGAAATGTTCGAATTATTGCATAAAATGTTATGAAAAAATTAAGTATATTGGTTTTTGGTTGTTTAAACTTTAAAATGGGATTGATAAAAGCTAAAATATATAGTTCTGCATTGAAATAAAGACGTGCCCTAATGCCTGTGGAGTATACCTGTTTGATACTAGCATTACCAAATGAGTTAGAAGACTGCTAAGTGAAAGAACTGCAAGAAGTGTCAGAATGTTTGTACCCTGTTTATTTAAAAGTTGATGCTCATACAAAAATGAAGATATGGTCAAACAATTGGCTTTTTTCATTCAATCTGGATAAATATATCATAAATGAGTCTTAGTTGTGAATCACATTCATTTTTAACATGATTTATTTGAAAAGAATGTCTAAATTATGAAACAAGTAGTTCATGCTAGAAATTTGAATACTTTCGGTGCCATTTCTCGAAATGTGAGCCGTCCAATGTATGTTATTTCAGCCAGAGTACAGTCTAGAAGATATTGAGAGCTATTAGAAGTCGTAATAGTAGTAAACGCTGTGATTTATGCAAGTGAAACCATCATATTTCATGAAAACAATACTTTAATACGTGATTTTTTGTTGGTTTGTGTTATTTTTTTCTGTCAAAAACATTGTTTTTCGTAAATTTTCAACCTGCTTTGGACATTAAACTTGCATTAGATTCTTTTGAAACACTTCCGATAAAAATAACTACATCAAATATCAATTTGGAAACATTTATGATATTGTGACATATTTATATGAGATGCATGCAAAAATAATATGACAACACTTCCAAAAACGATCTAGCTCATGATTTACAAGTCGATCTATAATGCAGGTCAACATACAAAATGATTTTGTCGGATATTTTTCGAAATTTGTTAGTTTTTTATTATGGAATTTTAAAAATTGTACAATTCGGCTAAACGAATGTCTAGGCAAAAAATGACAGTTGAAGGATTTTTACCCTCGTTTTTGTTTCAGTGTATATGTAAGTATGATGTATCACATTTTTATAAAACAGTACAAGATATGCTATCACTACGATAAAAAGTTTAATCATAAAATCTTTTGTATGAGTTTCCTGACACTTTTTTGAAAATTTTTTGGCCTCGGCTAAACGAATGTCTATCACTGTATAGCTTATAAAATTTCCTTTCAAAAATATTGTTTAAGGAATTTTTCCGGACTTCGAAAATAGTTTTCCGACTTTTCCAACCAATTTTCCTCAACAGTGGAAAATTTGATGGAAAACAATTTTCATTTTGTATTTTTTTTTCTCAATTGCTGAGAAAATTTGTTTATGATTTCACAAAAAAAAACATTGTGTCTACGATGCTCGTTCTTGAGTTATGATTTTTCAAAGTAGGTGGTGTCTGTGGAAAATGATTCCACTGGAGTTTTCCTAAAAATAAGGTAACCTTGATTTTTTATCAATTTTGTTTTTGTTCATATATATATATATATATGAACCCTACTTATGAAAAAAAAAATCGTCATGTTCTGAGAACCATCGTACCAATTTGTACGATAATAAAAAAATCCTTAGCTGCCTTATTGCTAATTTTAATCCCTTTTTTATTGTCCACTAAGACACTACACAGCTGAAAAAATGAGTATTACACATGAATTTTTACTTTTTTTGTATTCATAGCCACCAAGCCTAATTAAAAGCACTATTACCTTGTGAAGTACTACGTGAGTAGTTACAATTGACAGCTGCACTTTAATTTAAGGCGAAACTGGAAGCATTTCCTCATATTTTGGTTTTTGATTTTTTTTTTATTAAATAACGAAGCAATATTTTCAAAATCGGTTTTCGTGCACATGTAGACTAGAGTATGGATCAGGGTATCTTCTGAATTTTTTAAGCGGTATAAAATGTTTTCCGTTTTTGCAGAAACCATTTTTGAACAAAATTTCACTAAAAAATGGTTTCTGCAAAAACGAAAAACATTTTCTACCGCGTAAAAAAATCAGAAGGTACCCTGATCCATACTCTACATGTGCACGAAAACCGATTTTGAAAATATTGCTTCGTTATTTAATAAAAAATCAAAAACCAACAAAATGAGAAAATGCTTCCAGTTTCGCCTTAATGCAGCGCCTGAATGATTTTTGTTCTACTATGGAACATTTCCAGCTCAAGATACGAACCGCCAGGCCCGGATTAAGGATTGTGGGGGCCCGGGGCCCGAGCGGATGTGGAGGCCCCTCGGAGAGATGACCAAAAATGTTTTCCTTATTTTCGAACAGTACTTGAGCAATATGAGAAAAATAATGCTAATGTTAGCAACCAAAAAAGTTTTTGTGGGGCCCCTAAAATGTGGGGGCCCGGGGCCCGGCCCCCCCCCCCCCCAGCCACCCCTTAGATCCGGCCCTGCGAACCGCATAGACGCGACCTTCTTCAGTTCAAATGAAATTTTGAACTTCTATCCAAACATGTTTTTCACCTTACTTTTGAAAGGGTATGTCAAAAATACTTTCAAAAAACTGTAACTGTAAAATGATGTATTCGAAGATGTTTCAAAATATTTGAAGGACTTTTAGAAGAAAAAAAATACTCAGAGAGTTATACTCATTGCCGATCATCTATATTAGATGTCATAATGTTCCAATTTTCGAAAAGTCTTACCCTTCAATTTTTTTTTCAAATATTTTTCTGTTGAAAACTGATTCCAGCCTAAAAAATGGTCACGTAGCCAAGAATGGCCACTATTTTTTTTTTTTCAAATTTTTATATTTCATTAATTTTCAAAACCAGCAAAAGTTAACAATTTTTTTATATTTAAAATATCAAAAAAAAAAGATTTTACATATAATTTTCAATGGATAAAGTATATATATTATTTTCCCTACATGAAACCGTTTTTGAATAACAAAAAAATAAATGAAATGAACAAAATGAACTTTGAAAATTGTAGTAATCCTTCAGGACGCACGCTGTTGTAAAAAGTAAAACACTACAGAAAAACCTTGCTCGTCGTATACAGCGCGAGTGCGGTGCAGTTTCGGTTGCTTGATGGCGCGCGTCCTGAAAGGTTAAGACGGTCCGAAAATTCACAATTGGTCAAAAAAATTGGTCATTTATAACTAAAACAGTGGTACAGTAAAAAATCTCGGTTAACATTAACAATGACTTGTGCATTTTTTTTTGGAATTCGTTGTAACTTAAGTACGATTTGATATAGGAAAAAAAATGTATATTTTTTCATTGAAAACTGTACATAGAATCTGTTGGGGATCGCCTCACCATCCCACGGATCGAAGTTTCCAAAATCCGACGCGCCGTAACAGCGTCGATTCGGTTCTAGGCGATTTAATACCATTACCCGGATAACCATTACCCGGAATGCCATTTACCGGAAAACCGTTTACCGGTATGTTCTATTTACCGGAAACATATTTACCCTTAAGTAACCTCTGTGGGGCATCGAAAAACACACTAATGGAAATCTTTTATGTTATTTTGTTTTGATTCTGTGTTTCGTTTCACCCCGTTCCCTGAGCAAAATGACGTTTGAACAATTTGAACAAGATTAGCGGGGGTCAAACAACAAATTGATCAGATGAGAAGCTGTTACACCAACGGGGGTGGATGGTACTGAAATGTGCATGTTCAGAAAAAAAATATTTATGAAAAGTGACCGAAAACAGGCATCGAAAGAACGGTTATATAACATTTACCCGAAAGACATTTACCCGAAAACCATTTACCCGAATGTAACATATACCTGAATGCCAAATACCCGAATGCGACATTTACCCGAATGCGCCATTTACCCGAATGCGACACTTACCCGAATGCGACATTTACCCGAATAGTTTATTACTATGCACAAATTATGATTTTGTGGATTGTATAACATTTCGCCGAAAACCATTTCGCGGAATTCCTTTTCGCGGTGTAACATTTCGCGGAATGACATTTGGCGGAATGAACCATTTCGCGGAATGCACCGTTTCGCCGAAAACCATTTGGCGGAATGTACCATTTCGCGGAAAATCGTTAATAAGAGCAAACAATTTAATTTATCGAGAGACAACATCATGATGAGATTCACAATTCAAATCAGCACATGAAAAATGGAATACTTCATATCAAAAATTCATTTTTGTAGCAGTATACTTTGAAAGAACAGCCTATGTATGAAAGAAGGGAAATTCTCTGGTAATATTAATTGAGCAGGTATGCCAAAATAAGTATAATGCATACAATTTATGAAAGAACAGTTTTGACCAGAAGAAGGAAAAGTTTCGTATTGAACATAGCATATCTGTTAAAACAGTGATTGTTTGAAATATGGAAAAACCATATATAATACAAAAATAATATTTTTTCTAATATCTATTACAACAGTTTGAGTTAGTTAGAACATACAAACAAAAAATAAATGAGAAATCTGGTAAAGTTATCACTAAGGAGTGTTACTTAGCTTAAGGGAAGGAGATTACATTGAATGGACGTTGGGCCGAACAATCACTGGGCTGAGTAGATGTTAGATCAATAAGATAATAGGCCTCGAAAGATCTAAAAAACATATCTACCACAGAGTTAGCAATAAGACCGCCAATAGATATCTCCAGTGCAACTTGAATGAACAGCCCTTGTTTTAAAGAAGGATAAATCTCTAACGTCAGCAGCCTGGCCACCAAAAAACTTACCAGCAGTGTTACCACAGACAAACAGACGTCTCACTCTACTCACTTCTCATCGTTTCCTTTTTTAACGGATTATTCAAATATTCTGTAGTTCGCTAATCGCTTGCTCATGGCGCCTGCATCGTTTTTACTCCTGTTTGACGTTTACTAACTACAGTAGACGTTCGATAAGTGCAACATGTTTACGTTTCACTTACCGAATGAAATTCGATAACTGCAACAACTGACAGACGTCAAAAAACTGTCAGTTGCTGCAAAATGCAACGAATGTGCATTTGAAAAACATCGCATTGCAACAAAAGTGCATGCGAAAAACATCGCATCGCTGTTGACATCTCATTTTGACGGCTAGCGGTGCGATAACTGCAAAATTGTTGCACTTAGCGGACTTGCAGTTAAAAAGCATTGCAGTTAAACCGTTTGCACCGAGCGAACGTCTACTGTACCGCCATCTACTCAGTGGGTTTGTGAACCACAGCATAGTTAACATTGGGCGATTATGTTTTCGTGGCGATGATTTTTATCGCATTTTGTTCCAAGTGATACGTCTGTTGTCTGTAGTGTTACTCTAAAGATCACCCCATTTTTGACAGAATGAAAAATCTCAGATAAGTTATAAGTTCGGTCACTAGCCAACATTTTTAACAGTAAACTTGAAAGAACAGCCTATTATCAAAAGAAGGTCAAATCTCCTATAGAGATATCAATTTGATCATTAAAAACTACACACCGCATGAACAGCCTTTGAAGAGAAGAAGGTAAATGATGAAAAATTTAACAATTCAGTCGCCAAACAACAACGTTACTGGAAAGAACAGACTTGATTTAAGGAAATCAAAAACTTGAAAGAGCGCTTGAAAGTACAACTTTTGTGACAACGATGGCTTGTTGGTCATTGCGCCTAATGTCTATTTGGCCGCATTTCCATTTGACCTAAAGACATTCGGCCGAATGGCTTTTGGCTTGACGTTTAGAACTCTCAAGAACAGCCTACGAATCAAAGAAGGTAAAATTTTGTCCAGAAAAGTAACAGATTTATCATCAATTAGTACAATCGTAAAGCTAAGGTGATTATGATTGCGCATGAATCGGTGATGGATCTAGTAAAGTTTAGCAGAGAAAATAATGTGTTATTCCATTATTATTTGCAAAGCATTACATTCCGCGAAATGGTATTCCGCGAAACAGTTCATTCCGCGAAAAGTCGTTCCGCGAAATGGTATTCGGCGAAATGGTGCATTCCGCGAAATGTTACACCGCGAAAAAAAAATTCCGCGAAATGGTTTTCGGTGAAATGGTACACAACCGATTTTGTGAATAAAGTTCATTTATTTTGTTCAGTTTAAAAAGTGCATGTATAATTTTCTATTGTGGATCAGAAAAGCATGCTGAATATCAAGTTCCTCAAAAAACCATGTTATCAAATTTTCTCTGAAATGATCAGCGATAGGAATTCACAGGGCATATGCTTGAATAAAACTAATCACTGCAGCTTACATTTGTTGTGTTGACGCTGTTAGCATTCACTCTAGATATTTACCCTTCTTTGATTCATAAGCTGTTCTTTTGATAAGCAAAAAACAGTTTATGATTTAAAGAAGGGGAAATCTCTGTTTGTAGGCCAAATGGTCATTAGCTCGAAACGATTAGAAAACAGCCCTCGGAAAATCAACATATAATTAGAAAAAAATATTTGACAGAGAAGTTTGCAGATTGTTCACCAAACAGAACATCCTATTATTAAAAGAAGGAAAAAATCTTAGATGTAGACTTGGATCATGTAAGAGTGTAATTTAAAAGAACATCATATAATCGATAGAAGGACAAAACTTATATACATACTAACAATGGCAGCTGAATAACAGCTTATTCAACCAAAATTTCAAAAATTAAGCTTCTGAATGGCTTGATCGTCTATTTTACAACAACAATGTTTGTTGTGCAGTTAGTAGTTCAAATGCCAACATATACAGCAGTGCAACTCGAAAGAACAGCCTTTGAAGAGAAGAAGGGAAAATCACCGAAGGATAGGTAATAGTTTGGCCACCAAACAACTCAGTGACACTATTTCTGTAAAAGAAACTCTACCCCATTACCCCGAATGCCACGGCCCAAATGCCATCATAACCTCGAATAGGACATTATTACTATTACAAAAGCCATTACCCCGAATAGGTCATCATCCCAATAGATAAGTATAGATAGATAGTTTCAACTTCAAATCGAAAAAGTAGCCTCTTATGAAAAGAAAGAATAAATTCTATGGAGAAATTACCAGTTTAGTCAGTACCAGCCGACCAACTCATCAACAGTTCACGGGTGGACAATGTAAATTCGAAAGAATTCCATAACAAATGAATTATGATGAAAAGAACAGTCATCATTTGAAAAAAGGAAACGTTTCAGATTAAAATACTTATGGTTTTCATATCAATAACTATAATTTCGAAAGTACAGCCATATCTTGAGAAGGAGAATTCTAAAAAATCTACAGCTTTATTGCAACAGCATTTTACAGCTCCAAAGAACAGCCAATGATAAAAAGAAGGTAAAATTTATTATTTAAATATGATTTGTGATCAGCGCCAACAGCAAATGTTCAAGCTAATTTTAAAAGAACACATTAGGCAAAGTGTTTGAATCTGAAACCTCTCCCTTCGTCATAGTTTTCTTAAATGCATTGCATTTGCTTCTTTACGTTTCCACAAACCTTTCTTGATCATGAAAGACAACGTTGTTACAGATTACCCCAACGGTTACCCTTTTCTCACTGATTAAGTTTCATCAACTTTTAATAAGTTATCCACAGTGAGCATTTTTTGGGCAATCTCCTGAATGATTCGGATTGGCGTTCGGGCTAATTGGATGGAGCTTTAAAAGAACAGAATATTAACTAAAATCCACGTAATGGCACGTAATGGTCAAAGTCATATACTTCTATTCAGATAGCCAGGCAGCTATTAAAGCACTTGCTTCGGCCAGCTCTAGGTCAAAGTTAGTTATCTTTGACTGGATCGCTAGAGCATCACATGGCTTCATTGGCCCTGAGCCAGTTATTCCGATAGCGAAGTCTTGGGTCAAGCATCAGATTGAATTTCCTGGGCTGTCACTCAGCACAAACAATATTGGAATAGTTTGGAGTCATGTCGTCAAACAAAATTGTATTGCAGTGAGCCATCTCCAGCGGTGGCAAAGTATCTAACAAATCTGTCCAAGCAGAATTGCAGCGTGTTGGTCAAAGCATTGACTGGCCACTGCTGACTCAGCTATCACATGGTGAATATTCAGCAAGCTGATTCATTTGTATGCGATAGCTGTGAATCCTATTATGGAACTTCGTATCATTTGATATGTAACTGTCCAGTTTGTGCGCAACTGCGATAGGCTCTCTTTACGTTTTTGTTCGAAAAGTTTTTGTTGTTGTGTAACGTGATTTTTTTTTTGTTTATTTTATTTTATTTTTATTTTGTTATTTTTCGAGTCACCAATTTTTTTTTTCCTTGCCTGTTAAACATTTATTGCAAAGTCCCGATGACCCTGGAGGAATCGGTTCTGCTTGTGCCTCGCACTGAGCCGAAACATACTTATTTATACAATAAATAGAAAAAAAATATCAGGCGAATCCTTGACCTACATAATACATCTCCCAACCACCCACTCCGTAGTACTTATGGGAGTGTCACTGAGTCGGAGGCCTCTTAAATAAGTGCTACATCAACCTTTCCTTTCCCCTATCCCAAGTTACGGTAAAGATGGGCGTGGCCGGGAATAATGACATTTGTGCTTTTGGTATTCTTGCATAAGATTGGAGCGAAGTTAACTCCCCAGCTTTGTTCCGAAAAGCAATCCGAGCAAGATTAGCAAAAGGTACATGAATGTTGTTAGTATCCAATCTACGAAGTATACCGTAACTACGCTAACGCTAACGCTAACTGCGATAGGCTCTCTTTACGCTATATTCGTTATAGCAGTGCCCTTTTCAGGGCGCTGTTTGAACCCATAGTGGTACGCTTATGCGTGTCTGACGATCCTATTCCCTTATCTGTCCTTTTCCATATCCTATCCCCTTTTCCCTCCCTTGTTCCTCAGGTAAATGATGAATAGGCTGATGATTGTGAATTGGATTATGAAGCTAACGTGTGACTATAGTTACATACGTCACGAGCCCCGGAAAAGATTCGATTAATTTCTGTAATTGTTTATTTCTTTCGTTGTACCATAACCTCAAATGACCTCAGGAAAAAAAAACAGTCCATTCTACCCTACTGTCATCATACGTATTCTCTCTGAGCATCATGAAATGCTCTGTTTTGCTTGATGTTCCCAAAAAAAAAATCACAATGCAATAACCTTCTACCCACAAACACCCTTTCAGAATGGAATGTGGGTGGCATAATAAAAAAATCCTTATTACACGCACTTTATTTTTTATGACCCCTGAGACTTGCCAACGCGCATAAAATATAACACGATGCGTGTGGCTAGACTGACCTTCGTCTATCTGTGGTTTTGCTTGCGGTGACCCACCAGATTGGAATGGACTCCGAAATTTGCTGAACTAGGACCAGACAGATTCCGAAAAAGAAGTCAATTCAACGATGGAAAATGGTTACCCTTTCATCGACTGGGCTTTTAGACTGGAAAATTAACACGATTTTGTGTTTTTCAACGTATGAAAGATTTTAAAAAAGAATCGTCATGTTACTCAACGGCACAGTTGAATAGATATAATGAAAGCCATATCCGGCAATATTTAAAGGGCAATACCATTGAACAAGCTGACTCTAGAAATTTTGCAGACAATCATTCGAAGTGAGAGATTTCATATAACGCATATGGAGGAATCGTAGAACTACAGTTCTGAATAATGCTGCTCTCAATTTAGCTTCGTCACACAACTTCCTTCAAGGCAATTGTATCTAACACAATTGTATATAACACAATATGCTCGGTCAAAGCAAAAAATACCAGCTTTTCCGCGAACATACCTTCCAAATTTAGTACCAACGATTCCATTCTTGTGGGTCGCTCGACACCTAATTGGGTTCTCCTCTCGTTACCGAGAGGTTGAGATGTCGCAATGCGTGGCAATTAATCTTGACAGCAAACAGCTTTCGTTATCATTTGGCAATGCCGCGTTGCCATCGTACCATCGCAGTTTTGCAGAAGATGTTTCCTACACCTTAATAAGAGCCTTCTGATTTATTTTTCTACGGATCTGTTGATTTCTATTCTCTTGAAGCCCAGATGTCTAGCGGATGGAAGCTGCAAAGCTCTCATGTCAATTCTTCAAGTGACACGTGATTGATCGCCTCGATTGTTTATTGAAAATGGGTAATTGCTAAAGCTGATGTGTAGCATTAACAGCCAGCAACGGTGCCAATCACGATTATTGATGATGTGTTAAAATGTAATACAATTATGCGTTTCTGTTCCCGACAGTGATTATGACTTCAAACAGCAGTTAAGCTACGGTCGGCATTTGATCTGAAATGGAAAATATTAGCTAGATGGCACGAGCTCTCTAGATGCTGAGCGTAGATAATATGCATATGGGATTCCAAGATCGAATCGAATAAGATTAAGCTTGGTTCAATTTTTGTAGTTCCATGGAAATCATCACATTGCACTATTTGGTAGGGAATTGCTAAAATTCTAAGAAGTAGGGTAATTCGCTAATTGTTGAACACTACCCAAATGTTGAACAGTTTCTGAATATTTTATTATAAACCTTACTTAAGTAATTTTCATCCAACGTAAACTTATGATGTAGATGCATATACATATGGGTCACGATATTGCTCTAATTAAGTTACAAAATTATACATATTTTACGTCAAAAAAATTGATTGAAAATTTTGTACCGCTGATGACACGAAAACTGCACAATTCTTAAGATTAATGTTAAGAAATTGCTGTTACGAATTAAGCTTTGCGGGCAAATCGACCACAAATATCAAAGGCACACCATAGTTACAAGACATGGAAGGATGTCATTAACAGTTTAACATTGTTTAAAATCACATTTTCATTGTAATTTAAATTGAAAAAATATTTTTCTTATCACACTATCATTATGCATCCATGATCCAATTGTTGAACACTGGCATAACCTACGATGTTAGCATGACTGCTAGAATTTTTTTTCACTTTACCTAACCGTGCATTTGCATGGGGTTTCAAGCACCGACGAACCGACGTGACAGTGGTGATTCAAAACTGTCCCCCCCAAATTTAACGGTCGACCAGCGAAGCGAGCGATCGCTTCTGTCAAATCAGCGCAGACACGAACCATTTCCTATATGAACACACGGGGGTTTGGTGTCGAGCTAGCAAATCATCGCGAGCCGTTATAGAGGTGGCGATAGTGTTCGGCTATTTTTCATCATGGCGTCGCGGACAACAAATTTGAATTTATTTGTTCTAGCTGTCACGTCGGTTCGTCGGTGTTTCAAGGGCGTTCCAGGGATGTTCTAGGGGTGTTCCAGTGGGCTTCAGAACGATTCCAGTGGTTTTCAATGGGTTTCAAGGGCGTTCCAGAGGTGTTCAAGAGGAATTCAGAGTGTTAAGGGGGCCCAAGGAGTATTTCAAGGCGTTCCAGGAGGCTCAGGGGCAACCCACGGGTTTTCAAGGATTTCAGGGTCGTTTCATATGTGTTATTGGGGGTTGAGTGGGTCCCATGGGTTTCCAGGAGAGTTTCAGGGGCTTTTAAAGGCGTACTTTTCTTCTGTCGTTTTCGCTTCTAATCAAATCTTTTCAGCCATTTTTGCATCTTGTCATGTTTAAAACGATTTCAGTCCACTAGAGCTCTCTTCAAATGTGTGATTACTTGTCATTTAAATAAATTGTCACTAGCTCGGACTAGCTGGGCACAAAACACGAAAAACCCGAAAAAAATCCGCCAGAGTGAAAAAATATCGGAAGTCGGGTCAAAGTCGGGTCAAATTTTATCAAATGTTGGACCACTGTTGGACCCACATCGGGTAACTATCGTGTCTATGTTGGGTTTGGTGGCCAAAATAAAAACAGGTGAATGATAGGTTGATGTCGGGTTATACGTCATCAATTACGAACAAAGCTTCAACCGTTCAACAATTGGCGAGAACCGTCCAACATTAGGATGAACTAGCTTAAGGAAGCGTTCAACATTTGGGTTACAGACTTCCCATACAAATGTTCTATTTTCTCTTAGAAAATGGAATTTAAGGGAATACAAATTCAATGGGCAGTATACGGGATAAGTAGATCTAGATGTTCACTGGTAATTTTTCAACTTAAGTGAAATTATGCACGGAAAAACAAACGAAAACCAAAATGCCGGTACTAACCGTTCAACAATTGGCGAATTACCCTAAATAGTTATGATGAAATATATATTTTCCTGTACTTCAATATTTGAACATACAAATAGTAACTGCCACTAAATTGGCATGCATACTCTTATTCGATATACAGGGAGATCACCCATGAAACATTCGATAAACAATAACACTAAATAAATAACACAATAAATGATAAACTGTTTCGCCAAATTGCTCAATCGTTTATTAATGTTCATACGTGACCATAAAATTCTATTGCCCTTATCAGACAACGCGGCGCTTGCCTGCCACCCGTTGTTGCATTGTACATACACTAAAAATATGGCTTTCATCGCTGCAACAGTTTTCATTCGGTCCATTTGGCCCTAGCAGAAGCAGCAGAGGCAGCACTCGATTGGAATACATAAATAAAGAAGATACGTCAACGAGTACAGCTGAACAGCGGCGACTAACCAAACGTCACACTACTAAATACTTGGTAAATTTAAGCCGAGCATACGGTCTCATCGATGTTCGGGCATATGTTCCTAGGGTAGTGCGATGCGGAACGATCCAATAACAGAAGAAATACGCAATGCCAAAAATGCAATAATAAATCCTTTAATTATAACAAACATTAGCATTTTCAAACGCTTTTAAAGTGTTTTTGGCTTAATACAGGGGATGGCCAAAATGTTTGGGATAGGCAACTTTTTTTTCTCTCACAAAAAAGTTCAACAAGCTATAACTTTTCATAGAGCGCATCAAAAAATCTCAAATTTTGACTGTTTGACAACCTATTATGTGTGCATCATTGGTACAAATTTGGGCTCGATTGATTAATATTTCGCAATGTTAGAACTGTTCGCGTAAAACACTATTTTTCAGACAACTCATTTTTGAGGTGTCATATCTCGGAAACCAGTGAACCGAATTGAATGAAATTTTTAACGTACACTAACAATATGTAAATGCTTCACAAACAATTAAAACATAGGTACGTTTTAAACATTGAAAAAAGTTATCATGGATTGACACTTTTTCGATTTTTCTCGAAAAAATGTATTTTTTTTACATCAATGTCAATAAATTTTAGTGTTGATATCCAAAGATTTTCTACTTCTGTTATCAAGTTATCTCTAATCAGATATATTAGAGCCTATTCAGATTGAAGGAAGAACACATTCAGTTATTTTCTGTGTGGTATTGTAAATTTGACTTATTTTCCTCTATATGGGTAAAAATTTCAATCCGGTATAACTTAATTCGCCGTAAGAAAATATAGCATTTTATAACGTCGTATTAAGTATCAATATATTGTTGATAATCGTTAAAAAAAATCATTCAATTCGGTTCACTGGTTTCCGAGATATGACAGTTCAAAAATGAGTTGTCTAAATAATAGTGTTTTCCCGGGTAGAGGTGAATGGCAAACCAAAAACAAAAGAATAACAAATTTTATTGTCATAACTTATTTTGTCATTCATGAGTTCTTCATGAAGAGCTTAAAACAACATGTGAATAGCATAATATGATATCGTAACAAAATATGCCATTCGCTTGTCATTTATCAAATTTGGAAGAATAACTACTGAATGTCTTATTTTGCTATCATAACAAATTTTGCAATTGGTGAGATATTGTTGACCTCCTACGAGTTTGATGAACCATCGCAGTTTGGCACTTATCAAGAACAACATAATGACAAAATTTGAATTTTGATTATTCTAATGGTAACCTTTGATAGTTGACAGGCGAATAACTAATTTTGATATTGTTCTGTTTTTTCTATAACTCAATAATTTGCAATTCTCAATATATTTTGCAATTCTCAACCTTAAATTTTTTTGTTATTGGTTTGCCATTGTAATGTCAAAATTTAACATTCTTCAGTTATTTCATAGAACAATGTCAGTTATTATTTTTGCCCTTTTGTCACTTATTTCAAACAAACCAATGGCAAGTTTTACCATTCAGTAATTCTTTTTGAATGGTAAAACTTGCAATTGTTTTGTAATTCCTTTCTGCCCGGGTTAGCCGAACGGTTCTAACTTCGCGAAAAATTAATCAATCGAGCCCAAATATGTACCAATGATGCACATATAATAGGTTGACAAACAGTTAAAATTTGAGATTTTTTGATGCACTCTATTAAAAGTTACAGCATGTTGATTTTTTTTTTGTGGGAGAAAAAAAGTTGCCTATCCCAAACATTTTGGCCATCCCCTGTACGTTCATTCTCATGTCCTATCCAATTTCAAAATAAATCCTAGAACTTACAAAAAAACAGTATTTGGGGATATTTTGGAGAACATTGCGGTATTCCTGGCAATGTTTGGCTGTAGGATATGTTACCATTCTTCAGACGATTTAGACGATTTAGACGCCTAATTAAAATTAGCATGCTCTGTCTGTCTGTCTGTCTGTCTGTCTGTCTGTCTGTCTGTCTGTCTGTCTGTCTGTCTGTCTGTCTGTCTGTCTGTCTGTCTGTCTGTCTGTCTGTCTGTCTGTCTGTCTGTCTGTCTGTCTGTCTGTCTGTCTGTCTGTCTGTCTGTCTGTCTGTCTGTCTGTCTGTCTGTCTGTCTGTCTGTCTGTCTGTCTGTCTGTCTGTCTGTCTGTCTGTCTGTCTGTCTGTCTGTCTGTCTGTCTGTCTGTCTGTCTGTCTGTCTGTCTGTCTGTCTGTCTGTCTGTCTGTCTGTCTGTCTGTCTGTCTGTCTGTCTGTCTGTCTGTCTGTCTGTCTGTCTGTCTGTCTGTCTGTCTGTCTGTCTGTCTGTCTGTCTGTCTGTCTGTCTGTCTGTCTGTCTGTCTGTCTGTCTGTCTGTCTGTCTGTCTGTCTGTCTGTCTGTCTGTCTGTCTGTCTGTCTGTCTGTCTGTCTGTCTGTCTGTCTGTCTGTCTGTCTGTCTGTCTGTCTGTCTGTCTGTCTGTCTGTCTGTCTGTCTGTCTGTCTGTCTGTCTGTCTGTCTGTCTGTCTGTCTGTCTGTCTGTCTGTCTGTCTGTCTGTCTGTCTGTCTGTCTGTCTGTCTGTCTGTCTGTCTGTCTGTCTGTCTGTCTGTCTGTCTGTCTGTCTGTCTGTCTGTCTGTCTGTCTGTCTGTCTGTCTGTCTGTCTGTCTGTCTGTCTGTCTGTCTGTCTGTCTGTCTGTCTGTCTGTCTGTCTGTCTGTCTGTCTGTCTGTCTGTCTGTCTGTCTGTCTGTCTGTCTGTCTGTCTGTCTGTCTGTCTGTCTGTCTGTCTGTCTGTCTGTCTGTCTGTCTGTCTGTCTGTCTGTCTGTCTGTCTGTCTGTCTGTCTGTCTGTCTGTCTGTCTGTCTGTCTGTCTGTCTGTCTGTCTGTCTGTCTGTCTGTCTGTCTGTCTGTCTGTCTGTCTGTCTGTCTGATTAAAGCAGGGGGACTCTACCACACACTCCCCTAAGCACGCGCTCATTGTTTGTCCGATTAGCCCACATTTCGCACCACGCGCCCGCATCGACCGTCTAACTTTGGCACCATTAATTTTGCGGTGCTGTTTGCTGTTTTTGAACGTGCGTAGGTTTTCAGCGATGCGCGGCGTACTTCAACCGACCGACCTTGACGGCGGCGGCGGTCGTAATTGTAATGTACGACAGCGTGGAGACCACTTCCATCGCTACTTAGTTGACACGCATCCGCCGCCATCAGGCTACTCTTCGTTTATCGAACGGAGCCCTCCTCCTTGCGGGCTCGTAAATCTCGTCTTGTAATAGGAAAATTTCTCTTCTAGTCCTACGAAAATGGTTTCTGCTGGTTTTCCGTAGATTGGTTGGGATAGGATCAATACCGTAGCTAGACGTATGTGGTTATTTCACGCACCATCCAATGCTGAATGAGGCGTAACCTCATCCTTGGAAAAGTCCCTTAACCGCTACGTAGTCAAAACAACGATTCCGGTTAACTTCCGGTCCGTGGTAAGTTTCTCTTCACTTTTTGTTAACCACCGTTTAGAGCTTCCAAGAAGGCCTGCTTACAGAGACGATGATAAGGGTGCCGGAGACGACGGCGGCAGCACAGATGGGACAAGACCTAGTCCCTAGGAGGAGAAGCTTAGATTCCGGCGGGGTCAATGCCGAGTGGGCAAAAGAAAAGAATCTCAGCCGTCCTTTTTCGGCTATCCAACTTTTGGTTGCTCATTTGTATTTGCGCTGTTCTGCTATTCGTCATCGCCACTTCGTTGAATTTCGGTTTCTCTGCAGGGGGCCAATTTTTACTCGGACCACTTTTGAAACTTTATGTAGCGAATCGTTTGCACCAGCAGCTGCGCGATAAATCTGGGTGGTGCGATAATTAATTGTACTTGATCGAGCTTTTTTGTGACCGGCTGGCTGTTTTAACAGGCTTGTTGGGAAAATGAATAAATCTAGGAACAAGGCAAAGTAAGTATTAACGTTGATAGCCAATCTGTAGACCTAATCACTGTAATCGCTGGGAAGGGCGAGATATTGTCGGTCGTAATTTTCAGGCACGTAGTGAACGGCTCTGTTAATCATCCTACAATACGATTGTATAAAATGATAAATGATTTTCTTCCTGTTGTTATAGCCCATGTAATAGTCTCAAAGCTGTTTACCTTTATATTTTCGAAGATGTTGCTAATGCAGAACCCATCTTCCGAGTAAGTGCACCCAGTTCATTGGAATAGTGGATTGGTTGGTAGTAAACCACTAGTAACAAATAGATAACAACGGGCAAGTTGAAACGGGTGAGACAAGATGGAGCAAATCTTGAATAATATTTCAAAACAATTTAAAAATTAAACTATGTTCAAATTGTTTATCAAGATTAGATGACATTATGTTAACCCGTTGTTTCATCTTACTCCACTTACCCGTTACAACTAGCCCCGGTGTACCATTGTACTGAAGGACCGTGAGTACGAACTCCTACGTTGCAGGGGATCTGTTGTACAGGATATATGGGGCGAACGTTTATAGGGTGACGTCGGGTATTATCGGCCGGTTTGTTTTCTTCGTCATGAGGGGTTTTTGTCGGTCAAATGGCCTGAAACTTGGTCGTGTAATCCAGCTTGGCTACCAACTCTGAGTTCACCAGCTGTCAAATAAAAAACCTTCATGATGAAGAGAACAAAACTGCCGAAAATACACAATTTCCCCTAGTTAATCATACAATCTATCAGAGCTACAGCAAGACATTCAAGCCAGGAATTGTTCCCGATTTTGAGCTACTGGACACATTTCCGAACAAAATTGTGCAGAAAATCCGGTAAGGACTTTTTGGAATACACATATCTGTCACGAGATGATTCTAAAGTTCCGCAATAAGTTCATTTTGGAATTCCTCCATGAGTTCTATCAGAAATTTCTCCATAAGTTCCTTTAAGAAATTCTCCAAGATTTCGGGAATTTTTCCACGAGTCCCTCGGGAAATTCTTCCAGGAATATTTTTGGAAATTTTTCCAGGGTTTTATTCAGGATTTCTTCCAGAAATTTCTTAGGGAATTTCTCATGAAGTTCTTAAGGAATTACATCAGAATTTTTTTTTTTCAAAAACTTCTCCAAGTACTTCTTTGGAAATTTCTTGATAAATTCCTCCAGGATATATTTCAGGAATTCATTTATTTGTTCAGCAGAAACGGCAGAGGGGGTGTTTTCGGCCTTGGCAGTCTCTAAACGTTTGCAAAAACGATTATTGCATTTTAACCCGACGGTTTCGGTTATTTATTTAACCTTTTTCAAGGATTAGATGCACGTTTTCTTGTTAGATTTCTGGAAACGTTCAATATACGGAGTCATGGTGTAATGGCGTCCGCTATGGTGCTCTTGTGTCGATCCGTTTGTACCTCACTGTATTTTCAGTGGAGCTTTCTTGACGGCTTTATCGACTTTGATCGCCTACGATTTTCTTCGACTTTTTATCGCCTACGCTTTGGTCACTGTTTTCTCCGACCGGACTGAGGTACGTCAGTCCGGTCGGAGAAAACAGTGACCAAAGCGTAGGCGATAAAAAGTCGAAGAAAATCGTAGGCGATCAAAGTCGATAAAGCCGTCAAGAAAGCTCCACTGAAAATACAGTGAGGTACAAACGGATCGACACAAGAGCACCATAGCGGACGCCATTACACCATGACTCCGTATATTGAACGTTTCCAGAAATCTAACAAGAAAACGTGCATCTAATCCTTGAAAAAGGTTAAATAAATAACCGAAACCGTCGGGTTAAAATGCAATAATCGTTTTTGCAAACGTTTAGAGACTGCCAAGGCCGAAAACACCCCCTCTGCCGGTTCAAACACCAACAGTCGTAACGAAAATCAAAGTTCAGCAGAAACTTCATCTAAATATTCCAACACGACTTCCTCCTGAGCAGGAATTCATTCAGCGAAAATCTCTGGCAGACAATGCTGCTCTAGCAGGAATTCCTTAGAAAATTCATCAAAGCAGGATTTCTTCGGAGATTCCTCGTGTAAGCAGAAATCCCTGCCAGGTTTCTGATCCCAGACATTTCTTTAGGAATTCTTCTAATAGATGTTCTTTTGGAGATTGTTCCGGCAGGAATTCGTTCTAGAATTCCGGTAACAGGGATTTCTTTTGAGATTCCTCCAGCATAGATTTCATTAACATGGATTCCTCTAGCAATTTATTTTTCTTGGGGATTCCTTGAGCAGTTCTTGTGAAAATTCCTTCAAAAATTAATTTGGAAATTCTTCCAGGAGTTTTATTTAGATTTCAAACACTGAAAAAAAAATCTTTCAGAAAGTTCCAGGAGTTTCTAAAGGAATGGCTTTTACAGTTCTTTGAGAGTTCTTCAAGGAGCTTTTTCCTTCGCTGTAATCCAATTTCAAAGAAATTCCCGAAACTGTTCCTCAAGAAACTCCTGCAGGAATTCCCAAAGTATTTCTTGAAGAAATTCTCCAAGGAACTCGTGCAAAAATTGCCCATGATACTTTCGTAAGAATCACTCAAAATGTTTTTTTTCCTTCGGAAATTTCTGCCAGTTTGATTGATTTAGCTATCTTATAGAGACTTCCAGCCCTTGGAGATTCTGCCTGGTTTACCTTTCGGAGAATTCATCCAGCAATTTCTTCAGGAATTTCTTCGGGCATTCCTCTAGGAACGTTTTTAAAAATTTCTGCAGGATTTTCTTTATGGAACTACACTAGCATTGTTTACAGAAATTTCTACAAGAACACCTCCGGAAATTTGTTCAGGACTTCCTCCAGGATTATTTTCAGCAATTATTGTTGAAAAACATTTTTTTTTTTTCATAAAAAAATCAACATTTCTTCAGAAATGCCGACAAGGTTTTTTTTTTTTTTGAGAACTACTCCAAGAATTGCTGAAAGAATATTTTCAGGAATACCTCAACAACTTCCCAAAGAATCTCTTCAGGATTTCTTTTTTCAGGGATTATTCTAAGAACGTGAGAAATATTTCAGCGAATTATTCCAGGAAGTTATTCACAAATACATTCAGAAATTTCTTCAAGAATCACCTCAAGGTTTTATCAGGAACTTCCCATTTTTTTCAGGAATTATTCTTTTGGATTTTTTCGGGAATTTTTCTAGGATCTTTTTGAGCAATTCTTTCAAGGTTTTATTTTATAAATTCGTGATTTTTTTTTTCAATTATAACAACTGCAACTTCTTAATGAATCCCTCCTAGAGTTCGTTCAGGAATTTCCAGGAATCCCTCCGAAAAATCTTCGTGATATTTTTTTTATCAGGAATTTGTTCAGGATTTTTTGTTTCGGGAGTCGCTCCATATTTTTTTAGGAATAACTCCAACTTTTTCCTCGGGAGTGTCTTCAGGATTTCTTCTGGGAATTAATCTTACTATTTTTCATGAATTTCTTTTGCAATGTAATCTATTTCTCCACGAATTCCTCCAGGAATTCCTTCACAAATTGCTGTAGAAATTTATTTGTGAATAGGGTGACGATGGGTAATATCGGCAGTTTTGTTCTCTTCGTCATGGGGGGTTTTTATGGGCCGAATTGCTTGAAATTTGGGCATATAACTCAGCTTGGTTGGGAAGGATTTAAGGCCAACTCAAATCTCAAAACAGCTTTCGAAAAGCCCCCCATGACGAAGAGAACAAAACTGCCGAGAATACGTAAGTTCCCCTATTACTACAGTATTTTTTTATTTTCTAAATCTTTATTTCTGTGTATTTAACTACTGATAATAGTAACTGGCAGTAATTTACTATGTAACATTTAATCTATTTCTTAAAAAAAATCTCCACGACTTTTTTAAAATTCATTCAAAAATACGCCTCTGATTTTCTGGATTTATCTTTTAAGAATTCTTTCAGGATTTTTTTTGGAAATTTCCTTAGGAATAACTTAAACATTTTTTCAGGAAACCCTTTATGTTTTTCTTGCGGAGTTTCTTCAACAATTCTTCGATGATTTATTTTAGGATTTCTTCCAGGAATTTCTTCAGGAAGTATTCAAAGACCTTTTTCTGCTATTTCTTCTTGTTCCTCCAGGATCTTTTCAAGATTTTTTCGAGTAATGACTTCTGGAACAATCCCTTTGGAATCCTTAAACATTTTTTAAAAGAATTTGTCCAGGATTTTTCTCCGGATGTTTTCTGGGATTATTCCAGGAATTTCTCCAGAAATTCTGTGAGAATTTTTCCAGGAGTTTCTTTGGGAAGCCACTCCAGGATTTTTCAGGAATTCGCCAAGTTTGTTCCAGGAATTATTTCAAGAATTTTTCATGCATTTATAAATTTCTACAAGAATTACAGCTTTAATTGCTTTAAGAATTCCATCTAGGGTTCCTTAAAGAAATTCCAGTGATACCTCGAGGGTTTTTTTGGGGATTTCTGCAATTTTTTTCCAGGAATAACTTCAAGAATTTGTTCAGAAATTTCTCCAGCTTTTTCCTTATGAAAGCCGTCAGAGAATTGGGATTTTGTTCATAAATTTATTCAGGAATTCCATAATTTTCTTCAGGAATTCCTCCGGTAATTTCTTCAAAAACTATTGCAAAAATTTCTTCGTGAAATTCTCCAAAATTTCATTTACAAATGCCTCTAAGAATATGATTGAAAATTTGGACAGGATGTTTATATTTTTTAAATTACTTCAGCGATATACCCAGCAACTTTTTTTTTCAGGGATTCCTCGGGAAACTTTTTTCCTCAGGAAAAAATCCATGAATTTCTTTAGGATTAACTCCAGCCTTTTCCTTAGGAATGCCCTCAGGACATCCTCTGGGAGTTGGTCCAGGATTTTTTCATTAATTTCTTCAAGAACTTCATCAATTTCTTAATGAATTCCTCCAGGATTTTGTTCGGGAATTATTCCAGAATTTTTTTTGAGAATTTCTCCAAAATGTTATTCAGGAATCTGTTTGGGGATTCGTTCTGGATTTTTTTTGGTGACAATTCCAGCAGTTTACCCAGGAAATTCTTCGTATATTTCTTCATGAATTCCTCCACCATTTGCTATAGAAATCCTTCTGGAATTATTTTCGAGAATTCCATCAGGTTTTTTTTTCAGAATTTCCTTCAAGAATTACTCCATTTTTTTATGGAAAACCTTCAGAATTTTCTTGAGAAATTAATTCAGGTATTCTCCAAAGATTTTTTTCCCGGAATCTCTGCTTGTTTTTTTTTTCTTTTCTGGAGTACGCACAGGTTTTTCAGGATTTTTTTTTGAGGAGTTCTTCAGATTCCTTCAGCAATAATGCCAGGATTTTCTTCTGGTATTTCCCCAGGATTCTCTTCAGGATTTCTTCCGGGATTTTCTTTGGGAATTTCTTTAGGAACTACACCAGCATATGTAAAGAAATTTTTCCAAGTACTTTCCCGGAAATTTCTTCATGAATTCCCCCAAGATTATTTCAGGAATTCATCCAGGATTTTTTCATGCGTTCTTGATGGACTATTATCAGGATTAGAAGGAATTTTACTCAGAAACTTCTTCATCTATTTGTTCAGGAATTCCTTTAAAAAATACATATTAGATTTTCTTAGAGATCTTTCTAGATTTTTTTTTCGAGAAATCCTTCAGGAAGTTTTTTTTTGGAAAAACTTACAAGAATTACTCCATCATTTTTTTCAGTAAATCCTTCAAGATTTTCTTGGGGAATTTCTTCAGGAATTCTTCGAAGGTTTGTTTCCGGAATCCCTCCTGTTGTTTTAGGAATTTCGTCTAGATGTCTTCTTGGAATTTCTTCAGGAAGTTTTTCAAGTTTATTTTTCAGAAATTCCTGCTTTTTACACGAATACTTCCAGGATTTTTTTTTTATTTCTCTTCTAGGAGTTTTTCCAGAAATTCTATAATAAAGTTCTCGTTAAATCTATCCAGGATGCTTGTTATGTTTTTTTCAGGAATTTTTGCAGAGATATTTCGAGAATTCTATAAGAAATATCTTAACGAATTATTCCAGGAAGTTCTTCACGAATGTCTCCTGGATTTTCTTCAGGAATTGTTTCAGGATTTTTTTCTTATATTTATATGTTTTTTTATCAAGAACACCGCCTAGAGTTCCTTTCCGAATTTCCGGAAATTCTACAAGACTTTTTTTCGGGAATTTTTCTAGTAGTCTTTTTTAGAAAAAGTCCCAAGAATTTGTTCAGGTATTGCTCCAGAGTTTTCCTAAGTAAAGCCTTCCTCTGGAAAAAAGGACTTCCTCTGGGAGTTCTTGACGATTTTTTCAAGAATTTGGTCTGGAATCGTATGAATTTCTTCTGAAATTCCTGGAGGTGGATTTTTTCAGAATTTTATAGAGAAATGCCTCCCGGAATCTGTTTGGAAATTAAGACAGGATTTGAAGTTTTTTTAGGAATAACTAACGAATTCACGAATTTTTTTTTCTACTTCACGACTTTTTTGAAATTCCTCCAAAAATAAATTTCGAAATTCACAAAAAATCCTAATTTTTTTCTAGGAATTTTTCCAGAAAGTCTTCGAAGAAGAATTTGAATTTTGGATTTGAAGTTTTTTTTTTAGGAATTACTAACGAATTCACGAAATTTTTCATCTACTTCACGACTTTTTTGCAATTCCTCCAAAAATAAATTTCGGAATTTACAAGAAATCCTTCCAGATTTTTTTCGGGATTTTTTTCTAGGAATTTCTTCAGAAAGTCTTCAAAGAGTTTATCAGAAATTCTTTTCTGTTTTTTTAGGAACACCCCTAGGCTTTTTTTCTTAATTTCTCGAGGAGTTTATTCAGAAATTCTCCAGCAGTTATTTTTTTCAGAAATTCCTCGACATTTTTTGAACAATTCGTGCAAGGTTTTTCTTGGGATTTTTTCAGGAATAATCCCAGAAACTTCTTCAAAAATTCCATGAGGAAAAACTTAAAAATTCCTTCAGGAAATTATTCAGGAATTTCAAAAGAATTTCTCCAAGAATTACTTCAGTAATCACCCCAGGATTATCAGGAATTCTTTCAAGGATTTTTTTCTTCGGGAAAATCCTAGTTTCATGAGTTAATGAATTTCTTCACCATTAATTTCTTAAAGAAATCCGCCTAGAGATCCTCCGCTATTTTTTCAGGAATTCTTCGAGGATTTTTATTCACGAATTCCTCCTTTTTTCCTCAGAAAAAGTTCCATGCATTTCTTCAGGAATTAGTCCAACAGTGTGGAGTGGACCTGGTGTGATGGTTAGAACACTTGACTATCACGCCGAGGACCTGGGATCGAGTCCCACTCCCGACAAACTCGCAAAATGTGAGTTCTTCCTTCGGATGGAAGTGAAGCGTGGGTCCCCATTATTTTCTATGATAGTTAATCCAGGATTTTTTTCAGAAATTATTCAAGGAGTTTCTTTGGGAATTTTTTCAGGATTTTATTCAGCAATGCCACCAAAAATCTGTTTTGGAATTCAGACAAGATTTTTTTTTTTTCAAAGATTATTTATTTATTCAAAAATTTCTACACGATTTTTTTTGGGACATACCCAAAAATATGACTTGGATTTTTTGGGTAATCTTTCTGGAACTTATTTTGAGAATTTCCTTAAATGATGTTTGAAGGAAATCCTTGATGATTTTCTAGGGATTTCAAAGAATCTGTTTGAGAATTCAGACAGCATTTGTTTTTTAAAGAATTACCACAGCATTTTACTCAGGAACTTCCTTATCTATTTCGTGGAGAAATTTCTCCACGACTTTTTTGGGACTCATCCAAAAATACGGCTTGGATTTTTTTTTGGATTTTCAAAAATTTCCTTCACTGTTTTTGCAGGAAATCCATGGGGATTTTCTTGGGTAATTGCTTCAGGAATTCTTTGAAGGTTTTTTTTCTGGATTTCCTCCTGTTTTTTTGGGAATTTTATAAGGAAGTCTTTTGATTTTTTTTTAGGAGTTCCCTTGTTTTTTTAAAGGAATTTTACGAGAAATTTCTTCACAAATTCTTCTAAAAATTCCTTCACAAAATATTCCAAAAGTTTTTTCGGGAATTTCTCTATGATTTCATTCGGAATTCCTCAAGTAGTTTGTTAGGGAGATCAGAGGTTTTTTTAAGATTTTTTTTTTCATGGGTCATATTAGCAATATTTTAAGAAATTTCTTCAGAAATTCCTCTAAGGAAGAATATATTACAAAAGTTCATCTTGCGATGCACCTGAAGAAATTTCTGAGAAAATTCTCGAAAATATTTCTGGAGAAATTCTTGAAGAAATTCCCAAATAAATTCTAAAGGAGTTTCTTAAGGGAATCTTTAAAAAACTGAAGGATTTCCTGAAAATTCTAAAGAAATACCTGAAAAAAATCTCAGAGGAATTCCTTTAGATATTCCTAAGTAAATTGCTGGAATAATTCTTGAAAAAAAAAACAAATAAAAAAAGAACTTCTGAATAGAATCCTGGAAAATTTTTTGAAGGAATCTTTAGAACGAAATTCCTATAGAAACCAGGAGGAATATCTGGAAAAAATCGATTTTTGACCTATTGGTTCATTACGGCGAACTATTTTAAGACAAAAACTGTTCTAATAATAGATGTCCAAATTGGAACTGAACTCATTGGTTTGGTAACGATCGAAATTCTCCTTTATATACTCTATAGAGCAAATCTACTGTGACACACTTTTCCCCAAAATCGAAAGGAAAGCAACCTAACATTTCCTACGTCGGTTTCCGTTTAGTATCTGTTCACCGAAAACGACATTGAGGAAACCCAGTTCTCTTGTTCTATTTACCACAACAACATAGAAACATGTACAAACACATATGTTTCGCCATCCCGGGACATTTTGATTTCTCTGAATGGGATAAAAGTAGCACATCGCATCGCAAGGCAAAACACATTTCCGCCGTGACATTTTATTCATCGTCATCCTCCTGCAATGCACTGACTGCTTGCTGTTCCATTATACCGCATTGGGTCACATCCGCCCACTTTTTCAAGTATAAATTCAAAACTTGTTCGCATTACTTTAAGAAGTTGCTTTAACCGATTCAAATTCAAAAAATTTCCTCTCGGTATGATTAGCTATTCATTTGACCCTGCTGTGAGCACACTATCTAGGATCTAGAAGGCTTCGAACGCAACGATGAGCACGCTCCACAGCTAGCCATGTCCTGTCGGGCTCCCCCTTTGGCAGTCCAGGGCAAGGACAAAAATTTTATGTCGAAGAACAACCATAAATTTTGGGCTTCCTATCGCTCGGTCGTCGGTCGCCTTACGGACGGCCGGGCACAGCTGCTGCGTGCTTGCTCCTTGCTGCCATATCAGAGACCGAACAGTAGTAGGTAGTAGTGCATAACCGGGCCGAGAACAGCAGTACGTGAGTGTCTTTCTCAATTACGTCGAAGAGAGGGGGATGAAGGAGGTATCGGTGCTCCATGCTCCATGCTGGGCTAAAGTCTTTGTTATGAGACAGTTCGGAAAGTTCGGCTCCATGAGATGCACCCAAAGCTGACGGGGCCCGCGCTATAAATTAGGAACTTCTTGTTGCTTCGCTCCATAATGGACTAGTTCTTTTGTTTGTTTGGGTGGGATCGTGTGCTACATTTGAAGCTGCCAGTTGGGGAGCTATTTGTTGTTCAAAATGCAATTAGATATATTGAACATAAATTCGGAACAATGTTCCTTTTTTATGTTGGAACATGTAGCATGATGTCAATATTCTCTTTTAATGACCAACAAAGACGATCATTTGTTTAGTGTTATTACAAACTTTCCACTTTGATTGACGTTGGGTTAGGGTTTCACATTTCCCAACAACCCACTTTTGTACTTTCTTCTACCATAAAATCTTCAACGTAGATTCTAGTTTGACATTCAAACACATTGAAATCCCCACAATGCAAAACCACATTCCAGCTGAAAAGCCTTGCCTAAATTCCTACGAAATGAGTGGAAGTTCTTCGTCTACTGAATGCTACAGTTGGAAGCATGCCAAGTAGACAGCAAACGACCGACGTCGACACTGCTGTCGAGCAGTACGGCTTTTTGGTTTTTGCTGGCTGAGAGACAATCATGATACTCGTCAATGGTGACGATGATGGGTATAGAGATCGGAAGATTAAGCGGTGGGAGGAGATGGTGGAAAAACAGACGTATCACTTGCAGTTAGCGACTCTGGCGTTCGGGAGGATGACAGGGAGCAGAAGGCGCAATGACAGTCATAATATTCACACTCATAATCATAGGATAACAAGTTACGGAAATTGAGTTTGGTGATGGCTTGTGGAGAACCTAGCGGTTTGTAGGATTCTGCTACGCAGGAGATTGTTTATAGTGGATGTAAAGCTTGAAGCATTTGAAGGCACAAATTTGTGAAAAAATACCACTTGTTTTGGTGGGGCTCGAAACCATGACTCCGTATTGCCAGTCCGGTACTTCAACCAACTAAGCCACATAACAAGCTACGATCCAGTGGAACAGAAAGTCAAACTTGATTCGCAGCACCACACTAACCGTTAGATGAACAAGTAAAATCAATGCCTTAGGGAAGATGGAAATATTACATCCATCATTTTTCGGAAATTCTCTTCTGCCTCCTCTGTCACGCAATTTCCATATTCGTCATGCTGTCACCACAGATAACAAATGCTTATCCTAGAGCAAAATCCAACTTAAAACTCCTGTAAAAACTGTAAAAACCAAATACGTTGCTGACTGCTTCCATCTGTACAACAAATTGCTACTGTAGCAATTTGTTGGATTTGACAGGGATTATTTGCGTTTGCCAGTTATTTGTCAGTTATTTTCCCTTATTGAAATGATGGTTGAAAGGGTTTACACACATTCCGTATGCCAGCATGAACGTCTGTTTTCCGTGCTATCACATTTCTGTAGACCTCCTTCTCTGCTAAATTTTGGACGACATTTGTAAACGTTCCTGTAAAACCCGAAAAAAATTCCCAAGAAATTTTATTTTTCTTTTTTTTTGCGTCCACATGAAAAAATCTTTTTTGTTATTTAATTCTTTGCTAACGCTCCAATTTCTAAATGTGCAAGATAAAAAGCAGCCTTGTAATTTTGGAAGGCCGGAAGAGGTCTTATATAATGTTGTACTCGCTCATATTATTTTTTTTTCGATATTTTGTACCCCCAATAAATACAAGAGAAGCTACCTGCACCATTTTCTCAATGTTATGCTTCCTTAAAATTGTAAACAAAACAACCTTTTTCATACTAGGAAATTTTTATTCCAACCTCATACGTGCCAAAACATTCTGTGATAATGAAACTTCTTCCAGGATATCCCTCCAAATAAAAAAAATCAGGGGTTCTTTCAGTTTTTTTAAAAGCACAAATCCGAGTAGATAAGCAACTGTTTGCGCTGAAAAGTTATACGTTTGGTGATGCCCAATCGATCGAATTTTCAAAAAATCTGTTAAATATTCATTCAGAAATTTTTCCAAATTTATTACAGAGTTAATTTAAATACTTATAACACTAGCTATTTTTACGAAACTTCTCAAAACATTTTTTGGTAAATATTGTAAGGATTGTTTCAGAAATCCTTTAGTAATTCCATCAGAAATTCTTTGAGATTAATTCAGAAACTATTATTTGAAAAACCATCTTAAAAATTCTCCAGGTACATCTTCAGAAATTCCTCCAGCAACTCTTTCAGAAAATCTTCCAAGAAATTAAAAAAAATCGGCAGGATTTCTTCCAAGAAATTCTTAGTTTCATTTAGTTGTTCTCTAAATTATCCTAGAGATTACCTTAGAAGTTACATTAAGAAGTCATTTATAAAACCTTTATTTTATTCTTTCCGGAATTCCTCCTGGAATTCCTTCTGAAAGTTCTTCTAGACCATCTTCTATAGATTGGTTCAGAGATTGCTCCAGAAACTTATTTAAGAATTCATCTAGAATAGCTTCCATTGTCTCCACTTTTTATTAGAAAATATCCCAGAGATTCCTTCAGAAATTATTCCGAAGTTTCCTTCAAAAATTCGTCCAGAGAGTCAAGGAATCTCTAGAAACTTCTTCAGCATTTAAGAGATCTTTTGAATAATTTCAGCAAGCTTCAAAAGTTCTTCCAGGGAGTCTTTCAGAAATTCCTTCAAAAATTTCCTAGAAATTCCTAGAGAGATTCCTTGGCAAATTATCCCCAAAAATGTTTTCAAGGTTCAGTTATTTGTGTCCAGGGATTTTATCAGAAGTTTTTTTTTTGCTCACCGTTGGAGATTCCTAAAATAAATTCTTGAAAACTTTCTATAGGCAAGGACAAACATTTCTGAAATATTCTATATTTTCCTCTGGGGAAATTTCTTGACGAATGCATGCGAGAATACTTGCAGAAACTTCTTAAGGGGTCGTTCATAAACCACGTGGACTTCTTTTCCAACGAAAAATTGTTTGAGAAATTTACGGAGGAATTTCTGTGGAAATCCGTGGAAAAAAAATTCTGAAAAAATCTCTTAAGTTGTCTACAGACAGATAAATGAACTGGTGGAATCCCTGCAGAAATCTCTCAGTAAATGTCGCATGCATCCCCGAAAGGTTTTCTGAAGCAATTCATGGAAAAAATAGTGGAGATATCTTAGGAGAGATTCTTAAACAAGTTCTGAAAAATCTACGATGTAAATCATGCAGAAACAAAAAAAATGAAAATATTGTTTATTTAATCTATGATAGAATATCTGGAAAAACTGGAGATTCTTTAGACAAATACCTAAAGTATTAACGGTGAAAATTTTAAAAGAAGCCCTGAAGTAAGGCCTGTATAAATCTTAAGCATTCCGTAGGTGTGAACCAGGAGGCACACATGGTGAAACCACTAGAGGAATTTTGCAAAGTTCCTCTTGAGAATTGTTCTGGGGTATTCCTAAATAAATGCCCTGAATACGCGGAAATAAACTAGGAGAAATCTCTTGAGAAATTCCAACAATATTTTGTTTTTTAAGTGGCCTTGCAACAAAAACTTCTGAAGGAAAATCAAAGAGGAATTTTAAAAAGAATCACTATAGAAAACCTTCTTATGGAATTGCATCTTTTGACAAAAATCTTTGATGGAAACCCTTTAAGCAAAGCTCCTGCAGACAATTTTGATGATAATTGTGAGAAAACTCATTCAAAAATGATTTAGGAATTACATGATGGGCTACATGCATGAACGTCTGTAGCAATAATTGAAGAAATTTCTTTAACAATCTCTCGAGAAATCTCAGAAGGAACTTTGAACTGGACTAGTTTGAAGATGAATCTTTTGAGAAATTTTATGAGAAACTCCTGAAAAAGTTCCGAGGAAAATTCATGGAAGAATTCCTAAAACATTAAATTTTTTAACGAATATGTGTGCTGTACAACATATGAACAAGCCGCTCTTAGGCTCGATTTCGAAAATTTTGGCTGAATAAGCTGTTATTCAGCAGTCATTGTTACTTGAGATGGGTTCTAACGGGAAACCTGGAGGAATATTTGAAGGAATTCATGCTGAGATCATTGAAGAGAATCCTGCAAAAATCATCTTTCTATACAAATGTTGGAAAACTTTAAATAAATCCTAAATGGAATTTTGGCAGTGTTTCTGGAGGTATTCGTGGAGAAAATTCTGAAGAGGTGCATGTGAAGCAAAAGCGCCATAATAAAATGCAATGCTCTATAAAAAATAAAAAATAAAAAATGAATGCACAGTAAATTGAATATTACTCCATAGGAAAGTTAAATTACACCATAACAATAGAAATCAGATAAAGATTGCATAAAAAATGTAAATTCTTCATAAGTTTAAACATCTGCACCACTGGTGGGCTTCGTGGCCGTGCGGCTAGAGGCGTCAGTCATCTAGACGTTTCGTAAGCCTCGGAGTGTGGGTTCGATTCCCGCTCCAGTCGGGGAAAACTTTTCGTCAAACGGAAAATTCTCCACTGGGCCACTGGGTGTTATGTGTGTTGTCCGTTGTCATATGTTAGTGCTTGTTCAGTCTGTACAACCTCTGGTTGAAGACGGTGTAGTGTCTTTTTAAAAAAAAATAGTGCAATGTTAAGTACACCGTGTCCAATAAGTTCTCATACAAAATCAAATTCAATTCATTTTATATCTGTAATTAGGATTTTCAAAGTAAATTTATTTATTGAAAGGCCAACTAACACAAACCAAATACATCATATGGTTTGGAACTAACTGTCCTTTATCCTTCTCTGCTGAACGCTTATTTGTCGTAAGTCCATTTCAGCTGGCACGCACGTCATTTCATCGGTATTTCGTCGTATTTTAACGAGTAATGGTTTAAGTTGAAACAAATTAGGTTCCTGTCCTCCCCATTGTTAGTAGCAACAATGACAAGAAGAGAAAAGTATGAGATCCTGTACTGGTAAAGTACGAAGCCGTTAAATTTTGTACAAAATAAAACGTAAATTAAACAAAAATGTCCATTTACCATTTAAGTTCCATTTAATGAGATTTGTTGTGTTGAAGAAGCATGCGTGCATCTTATCTGGTTGATCCACATCATTCCCACTTATAATATGCTTGTATTCCTATTGTGGTAAATTTGTTTTGTCAAAAAATTAGGTTTTATGATGTTTATCTTTGATATAACGGTTATTTTCATGAAAATCAGCACAAGTTGAGCTTACTTGCAAATTTCTTACCATATCATCACTAAAACTATATTGTTTAAGCCATAGTATATCCATTTGGTACATAACTTGAGATACAAACTCAAAATGTATCATTATGGACTCTATTTCGCTACCGTAGAATGAAAAACTTTTCGAACATTTCTCATGTGTGCCGGAGAAAACGGATTTCAGAAAACGGAAGTGTACTGCTAGACTTAAATAAAGTTATTCTAAACCGTATGCTTTTAGATCTTTATTATCGAGACTTTCGGCGTATGCTTTATTTAATCAGTATTATGTGGCCTTTCAATACATGTATCCACTTTGAAAATATGAATCACATATGTGAAATCAAATTATATTTTCTAAATTTATATTTTGTATCGGAACTTATTGGACACGGTGTAGTTCAGCACTGTCGAATTTAAATTATAACAGCATGCTATCTATTGAGAATGTTTTATTTTTAACGGAGCAGTTAATGTTTAATATGGTGCAGTTTGATAATACCTATGGAGCATTCATCTATTTTCTATGATGCAATATAAATTGTTTATGGTGCCATTCAAATTTTCTATTATCTATTATAATATTCAATTCATAATGGGATCAATTTTAATTTTGTTGGCATTAGCATTTCATTGTGGAGTGCTTTTTGATTTTCTATGGAGCATGCGCAATTTGTTAGGATCGCAATATCCTTTTGCCTTTTGATTCATTATAACACCCTTCCCCTTCAGCTTTCATCCATACAAAATTTTCGTAATTTGTACTTTGGCCAAACCCCTTTCTCCAAGAGTCTACGTAGTTTATGGACAGGCCCTACATGCATCAATACGCCTACGAAAGGCCTGCCAGGTACACAGATCACCACGGTTAAGCTCCCAGTAAGATACCACAGCCGAACCAATGCGAGGTCGCACAACAGCTGCTGTGGTAGTCAGTCCCAGATTCAAGTTGGTTTGCGTCTCGCGTCTCTTATGTCACGTAGCCACGTCCATAGGCCCATCAACTTGTGGTGGGTACTCTCGAATCGCTCCACGTTTCAGTTGACTACAAGCGCACTCGTGAGATTGTAACTCCTTTCTCACACCTTGGTGTCGTACAGGAACGCCCTAATCTGGAAGTAGCTCTCCAGTATCCAGAACAGGCTATCCGGGACTCCTAGGTAATGTATTATTCCTTGTTGGGTATTTCAATCACTGCAACCGATTGTTAGATCTATTCCCAAGTAACACAACTAGTTATATAGTAGTTTAAAATTCACGATTTATACATAGCCGGCTGTATTTTTTCTGTATTATCGACTTAATATTGAGCACTTATATATTCAAAACAGCGCAAAAAATGGCGGCTTATAATAGTTATTTATGTAACGAGGTGCAAAATGATGATTTTTACAGCACGAGTTGTACATTTATCCAACGAGGATTGCCGAGTTGGATAAATACGACGTGTGCTGTAAAAATCGAGTTTTGCAACGAGTTGCATACAACATTTTTTGCAATGAAAGAAAAATTTTCATTAGAAAATGATAGTTTCAATCAATATCATCGTGCTTCGCGGTGGTTGAATGGGACCGGCCACGTGCTTTATCGTGCAAGACACAACAATTTTGATCAAGCATGCCGTGTTATAACCGTCACAGTTTTTCAAGCTCTTGCCGTGGAAACTGAGGTCAGACTACGGTTGTCAATCAAACAATTGCATTATGATTCATAATGCAACCGAAATGACTTGCATTATGAACTATAATGCAATTGTTTGGTATCATGCGGAAAAGTAGACCGTTACCTCACCGAAATGGCAAGTATAAACTACAATATTATAGTGGCGAGTTGCAAAAAACATATTTTATGTTGTATAAGATGTATTCAATAACACTAATAATACTCCTAAGATACATTCTTACATACTCTCTAGTTGTGATTAGTTGAAATCAAGTTGACTGTCCATTATTAAGCTTGCATATAACACAATCCCATGTTTAGATTATAATTAAGTTAATTTCAAGTGATACAAATATGCAGAAAACAATAATATTGCGTACTGCCTCAAATGTTGAAAATAAACTGCCTGTAAGTTAATTAACTAGCAGATTGCATATATATGACCAATATCTCAAGAAACTATGTAAAGTGTGGCAATATTTACGAAAAAAAAAACATGAAAAATTCTAAACGATTTAATATTCTAAATAAACGTAGCTAACTTTTTCAACATGGATACTGAAAGAGTTGATGATATTTAAATATTCGTATAAAAATATGAAATGAAATTTAATCAGTGATTTTAGTACTTTTTCTCTTGCGCTTTGAGATTTATGGTGAAAAATGTAATTCTAGTCATCCATTATTCACGTGCCATCAAGTGGAATTAAAAAATGTTGCATTAATCAGTCACTTGATACTGTTTTGTTGACTTTTTTTTTATTCCGCACGAAAAAAGCAATATGGCAGGTTCTCCATGAAGCTTACAGTGCAGTTCAAAATAGTTTTTTATACAAATCAAATTGAGGACATAAATAAAATTGAACTCTTGACTCAATTATGACTGATAATGAATAATAGTCGAGCATTGAAAAACTTAAAAGCAGTTTCCTCAACGTTGATCAGCAAATCAAGTTGAACAATATTGCCAGTTAGTTTCAAATTTTTATGTGTGTACTCATTATTTCATTCAGCACTGTAAGTTGCATCATTTTATATATGGAACAAGGAAGAACTAAAAACACAAATATATTGTTTTGATTTAGAATTAGTTCGAAATACTTCAAAATATCATCTTTTGAGCAACTGTACAACAAGCAGTGATGGAATTACTCTCCTCATCAAGCAATTCGCGAGTGTAAACAGTGTGCGAGTTTATTCGCACGCGCTTGCTTCGTGAGTAAGAAGCAAAACAAAAACAGAAACACTCATGAGCTTTTATTCGTGAAGAACTAGTGGAGGTGCGGGAAGTGCATTTTGTTGTGGTTATAATAGCAAATCCAGTGCTTATCCAACATAAACTAATGCTTTATGCTTCATTGTTCCTGAAAAGCAGCGCTGTCAGTCGTTAAAATGCGTTTTTCGTCAAAATGCAAAAAACTCACGAAGCTTCGCGAATCACATGCGAGTGCTTGCCAGCTTCGTTTACTCACGAATAAGGAAGTGCGAGTATTCTCGGGCCCCTGTTGTTCACGAGTATTTTTGTTTTGGTTTGTGTCTGCTCAGCTGCAATCTTCATCATTTTCCATCCCTGACAACAAGAGCTTTCTATTACGTTTATAATGCGCTTTGATAACACCATTTTAACATACACGCTTATTAGTTAGTTTGGTGATGATCATTAAAACACCAAAATAACTATATTATAACTTGGTTTATTGTACTGGTCATATCTGTCAAAATGTAAAAAGCTAAAAAATCAATAGTAAACAAGTATCATTCTGCTCATGGACCAGAGGCTCTTAATTATATTGCAATTTCATCAGGATTTCAGTGATAATTCACCTGATCCCTTACCCGGATGAAACAAGTCATGAATGAATGGCTCGCGAGTCAGGAGGGCTGGCCATCGGCTTAGAAATATGGTCAACGTCAACGCACAGTAGATCGGAGCAGATTCTAGTGATTATTGATGGAGAATTTTACGACTGGATGTAGACAACTATTTCATTTATGAATAAGGCAAAGTGCCAAACGTACTGGCTACTGACCAAGCGCTTTGCGAATATTGACTCTGTTTGGACAAAAACGGTAATCACAACCGCTTCTTTTAAATGAACTTGACGCGGAGGATTCCAGGAAGAAGAAGCTTATTGGTATCGAGCCCCATTGGAACTCCACTGGTACCCGGTACTGTTCGGGGCATTTTCTTTTGATCTAGTTTAGTTAATTAAATAATTTTGTTGTTTTTTAACGCTGGGGATGTTTTTTGCCGTAGGTAAGTTTATCTCCGCATATTTTGGGATACTTTTTGCGGATGGAACAGAAAATTAGGTAGTCGAAGCATGACCGTCTTACCATTACCGTGGAATTTTAGAACGTAAACATTGATTGCTGTCAAGATTGTATTATTAATGTTGAATATTTGTAGTATCTACATGTTTTTTCATGTTTTTCAGCCAACGATATTATTTTGGTATCTATCAGCAGCCAACAGAAAACAAACTCAAAAATAACACTTGATGCTTTACAATGCCCTTATAATACGTTTATAAAATATCTTATGAAGTTTTGATTTCCAGAGATGTTGTCTGTGTTACTTGGGTTGCCCAACTGATACTATTGAACGAGTTCTTCACGTTTGGCATGATGACCGCCTTGTAGTGGATTCCTCCGGGTTTCTTTTTAAGGGCTATCTTGGTCATTTTAATCTTTGGCCGTTGATCGACTCTTCTGGAAGTCTAACTGATTAATCGAGAGCACAGAACCAACTGGCCTCTCAGTTACCACCGCTACAATTGTTATCCGGTGTTGTCCAGTAGACACATTGGTTTGTACGCCGTGTATTAGCAGTAGTCTTTGTCTTTTCCACCTCTCGGGAAATTCGCCTTTGTCCAGATGCATCTACATAATCATGCCGTCCCAATGGCTCTGTCGGAAAACCATCCGGACCCGGTGCTTATTCGCTTTGAGTAACTTCAATATAGCATTAATTTCCTCGTTTGTCACCAAGCCCCCCAGGCTTTAGTTAGTTTGGCCATAGGGTACGGGAGCAGGGTTGCCACATATCTGTATTTTACAGATTTTTACAGATTTTTTCGATACAGAATCTGTATATACAGAATTACAGATTTTTTGAAAATTTGGAAATTATACAGATTTTACAGATATGTATACAGATTTTCTGGAAAATAATACAGATTTATACAGATTTTTGAGAAAAAATAAAAATATATGTTTTAGTTATTGCTCAAAACAATACCTTCAGCTTGGCAATCCCAGTTGGTGTTATAATTACTTGGATTTATTATGTTTATCTGATTTTTTGCATCTATCTCGAAAATGGTCGTTACAGATTTAAAATACAGATTTTTTGCTGCCAAATACAGATATACAGATTTTTTACGAGAAATATACAGATTTAAATGTGGCAACCCTGTACGGGAGCCCATGGTCGTGTGTCGCGACGTGGGAAAAATATTTCAACGATCTCCGGCAGCATCTCGGGGGAGCGTTCTGGGGGTGCTAACGCACCTTTTTTTTGCCACTATTATCAAAAAGCTGAAGAATAATAAGGCTACTGAAAAGAACGAACTCTCGGCTAAATTTTTCGAATACGGCAGTGAGCATTTCCATGAAATGCTTAATCTTATTCTGTTGAAGACGTGGGATCGCTGTACTAAATAAAAGAACAACTACCCTATCAAGTCTATAAATTGTTTCCTTCAAAGAAATCCAAAGGATAACATCTAGCCAACATATTCTCAAAAAACAATTCAGTCACAACTTCCAAAAGCTCGGTAGTACCAATTACAATTTCAAAGCGTTTGAAGAAAGTTTCTTTATATAATATTGCGTCGGAAGGCAACACAAATGCCCTAATGACCTCATTAGAACCGGTCGGTGGTGTGGTGTCATGTGTCCTGGAACTGGAGCAGAAATAATTCGCGTATTTGCTCATCTCCTCTCAGCTGGTGCCACATCGGTTCATCAAAGCTGCCGAACGACCATCCTATAGCCTAGGAAGGAAGCAAGCCCATTGCACCCGAGCCAGTATGGACAAACTGCCGCGAAGCACATAGCCCGCCCGTAATGGCGCAGTAGTGGAACATATCATAGAGTGCACCCCATCATCGTTACGTTTCCCATCATGTAGGGCTTTGGATGGGTGTCCTCTTTTATCACTGTGCTTGTCATCCTCCTAGCTGAGGGTAACACTGATGATGCTACTACTACTTCGGTTCACCAACGACTGGAACACTGACCGGGTCACGGAAGAAGGTTCACCATCCTACTGAGCTTCCGGATTGACCACGAACACGAAAGAAATGGGATGATTCAGCAGCAACCAAGATGAAACAATATGAATGACGGATTACGCCCTAACAGCTTGTACAGAGGTGACCAGGATTGATTATTCGTCCAAGAAGCAAGTGAGTTCAACTTAGTTTCTGAAGTTGACATTATGCTAAATAATACATAAGAATGGGCATTTTAGACAAGAATAAAAGAAAAGTTCAATTGGGTTTTTAAATTATGAAAAATGTACTGATTTTTTGATTTTATACAAAAGAGCACCTTTTTCTGAGTCACTACGATTTTTTTCAGATTTTTAGTACTTTGTTTTGATACCTAAAATCAATTTCAAAGAGATTTTTTGAAATCACCTTTTGACAGCTGGGCAACTGTTTGACAGCTCCGCCCAGTACAAACTGCGACGAGGGGTGATTCGACAAATCTGTCCCATACAAACTTCAAATTGATTTTCAAATAGGTTCCCGGACTCCGAAATTCATGAAAATTTGGATTTCGACTCAGTTTGACATGCAGATTCAGAATATCGAATTGTTTCAACACCGTTAAAGAAGCCAATTGGTTGCGTAAAATAAAGAAAGCAAATCTAACTAATATATTTACAGTCATAGCTCAATTATGGGTCAATCTTATTTGAATAAGTAGTATGGTGAACTGACTGAGCAACAATTGTGACACAGTGACCCATAATTGTTCAATGACTCTACCGGCATTCAACTCTGGTCACCCTTTTGTTGTCCGATATAGGATATAAATCAGTTCACAAAATCAGCAGCAGTAAATCCTCTTCAGGTATTGACAAAATCTAGTCTGAACGTCTATTCCTGTAGCTCACATTTTTATCCCAATTGTTCTATTCCCGTGCGAACAAGATAAATTTTATGGATATTTTGATTCCGCTGACGCCTGAAAAAAAAAAAAGAGATTTATTGCCTTCCGTTACATTTGTACCTCCCTTCCAACTCTGAATACGCACAGGCTCCCGGACTCCCCAATTGGTATACAAATCAGGCAGCATATTTTACCCTGTTGTTTGTCAGCATGATATTCTTCAGTTAACACAAATATTTCCCACCGGTCTGGTGGTGGATGATTCTTTCCTTCACCGTGGTATGACGTGGGATGACTTTGAAATTGTGTTCTAGGTACGTCAGACGAGGTTGAACAACGTTGTTGGTTGGATGAAACGCGAATAATAATGATGACATTAAAACATTCTCGGAGGAGAAATTTAGGATGTTTTCCTCGCTGAGAGGGACGAATTTCCCACGCTCAAATCTCTGTACGTTGTTTTACATTTAAAATATACGTTGACATACAGTATGTCGACAAGTCCACCTCTACCTTGTCCCAATTTGGACTCCCAAAAAGCCGAAGACAGCTACCTCGTGGAGAATTGCCTTCATAGCTTCCTCACAACTTTGGTATACATGTGTGACCCTTACATTATTCGACTAACGGGTGGTCACTAAATAACGGGAATGCTTTGAATGTGCTCTTAAAAATATATGATCTTTAAAAATGGCAATCTGAATTTAACTATCATAAAGGTTTAACAATGTACGTCCATGGAAAATATAAAATTTAAGAAAGTTGAACGTAGTAATTTGTACAGTATTTTTTTGCAGTGATGTTGGAGCAACTGCTTTGTACGACTTTTCAGAGTTTACTTTCACGCATTTTCTGCGTCTGTGAAATCGTTGGTCAAAATAAATGGTTTCTCAGCTACCTTTAGCATCTACACACTCAAACAGTAATAAGAAAAAATGGGGATACTGACTTGTTTTTTTTTTGCTTTGGTTGTAGCCTTTTCCCGTAAATGACATTTATAGAAATTTCCAAAAAATGTTATTTTTCTGTATCACCAAAACGTGTCGATGTAATTTGTGCACTGCGGTTCATTGTTGAACTTTTTTTGTGCTATTTTTTTTATAACGAACCATTTACATGTTGTTCAATGTGTAAATGTGATTTGATGTAAATATTTGTTATTTAACAAGGCATTCTATTGATTTATCCAGCCCATGTCACAAAAGAAGATTTTATTATGTGAAATGATATCATGCTTATTGGTTTTGCTAGTTTTCCTCTATTTCCTTCAGGATCTGTTTCTTGGGATGCCGAAATGTGGAATTCATCAAAACCGGGCGGGTTCTAGTTTTATAATGGTTTACTATTAACTTTTTTTACGGTTGTTTTGAGCAATCAGTAGAGCCGTCCAAGGCGTTTTGGTAGTGCTTCCTGTTTCAATGTCGTTTTCTGCAGAACAGAATAAGTTGACACAAAATAAAAAATACGCTGACTTTGTGGATAGATAGACGATGGTTTTGTCTAAAAAATGTTTACTCTATGGACGCTTCTATTATTTTTAATCAGCTGCTAAAAGCATTCCCGTTATTTAGTGGCCACCCGTTAACTTTCAGATAAAACTATAAGGTGAAAGTGCTCCATACACTGTTCTTTATAGCATGCTTCTAATTTGAGAAAATAGCGAATGAGTGTAAGTACCTCTTGGCTAGGGAATGTTCCCATCTTTGGATCTCAGAGGTGCGTTACGGATGGTCTGAGGAAGTTTCAGGGGGTTTTCGGAGGCATTTCGGGACGATTCAGAGGATTTTTAGCGGATTTCGGTGGTTTTAGCGATTCTCATGTACGATACAGGGGTTCAAGGCGGTTTCGAAGCATTTTCAAGGAGTTCAAATGGATTTTCAGAGGGTTTCTGAGGCGTATGGGGAAATCCAGGATGGTTTTAGAAGCGTCACAGAAAGATTTGAGGGAGTCTACGCTTTTTGAAAAAGTATTTTGAATCATTGCTCCTAGATGAGCTTAGGAGGAAATTTCATAGGAGCTTCAAAGCGTTTAATATACATTTCAGGTAGTTTCGGAAGAGAGTCATGACGTTCCAAACTGATTACGTTTGTAGATCCGATGACGTAATACTCAGGGATGCTCTTGGAGATTCTTAAACAAACATCAAACCCACCACTTGACAAAACATAGTTGCATAGAATGAATTTCGTTCAAATCGCTCAAGTTCTACATGTATATTCAATTACTTATGCTCAATAAAGTTTTCAGAAAACCTTGAATAGTCTCAATTCCAATCACCGTGACACTATTAATTAACATGCTAATGTTGATCGAATTTTTGGTGAATTTCAACGTTTCACAGGAGTTTGGAGGGTGAAGGACAACCCGAGCAGCACGCATGTCACATAAGAGTTTTGGTTGTATAAAAGTAAATTTGACATAATTCTAACTAAAAAAATCTATAATTACGTTAAACTAGCTCCTATACAACCAAAACTTGAGCTGTCGCTACTCTTATACGACATGTGTGTTGCTTGGGAAGGAGGTTAAATCGGGGGGATTTCAGGAAGCTTCAGAACACTTCGGGTAATTGTAGAGGGGTTTCAAAGGGATCTAAGGCGTTTGAGAAGGATTTCAGGAGGCTTCAGGAGCTTTCAGGATGGGTCGAGGCCGGATGGGTTTGAGGCCGTTTCTCGAAGCTATAACGGGCTTCATCGGCTTTTAGGTGGGCTTCAGGAGAGTTTCAGAGGCACTTCAATGCGTTCCAGCGGATTTAAATGGATTTCAGTGAAGTTTTAGGGGTCTCCACAGGCTTAACCTTCCGGCAGTTGCGCGGTTAGCCACCATCGCCAGCACCACGCTACTGCTGAGTACAAAAAGCAAGTTGTACAAAATCCAACAGCGCGATCGCTCGAGGGTTAAGGTTGACCCACAGAGAAACAGGAGCAAAAACTATACCATCGTCGCGATTAGATTACCGGATGATACCGGATGAATTGCGGAGAAAGTCAGGTGTTTTAGTCAAACCCCGCTATTTTGGACAGAACTTCGGTTCTGGATGAGGAAGGCATTCCCTCCCACCCCTTTCGTAGAAATGGAAAGTACCGGCAAGTCATGGCGTAAACCAAGCCAGACGACCTTGAAAGAACAATGCGCCCGATGATCGCCATTGCAACCCTAAAGGTGCCAGAGACCCGACCGACGATAGCTAGAGTCCGCCATCGTAGCCACCCTGAAGGATGTAATGCTGAAAATTTGTGGAAATTGCTACTGACAGTGTGCTACTCGCAGTGTTGCATTTGAACGCGATCCATTTGCGTTGAAATTCAAATACGACACGCTGCGGTCAAGCATATTTGAACACATTGTTCAGTTCAGAATTTGAAACGCACGTAAGCTCGAAAGTGAACGCTACTTGAGCAAGAACTGCACCCGAAGAATGCCAACATGCCAAATAATGATGCATATAACGTGACCCACGAAGAACTGGTCAAGAAACATGCCGACCCTGAGTTGTTGTTTCAGAGAGTCTCCGAACTAGTTGGCAGATACAAGTCAAAGAATGTGAAACTGCTTAAGACCCTGGGAGCTCCTGCTGTCCCTGAAGGGGGACCGCCTAAGCCCCAAGCAGATGGTCTAAGCCAGTGGTGCTCATCTTGCGGCCCTCCAAGCCTTAAGATGCGGCCCGCGGAGTATTTTAAGACGAATCGAATTTTTTAAACGATTATTTGAAATAACTCGTTAAGTTTATTAAGAAATCAAACAAAAAAAAAATGCTGATCAATTTTCACAGTGTTGAACATAAATTAAATGATAAATAAACAAAAAGAACAATCAATCCGTTCTGATAAGATTCGAAATATTTCGACATTTCACCTAAGTCACGAAGCCAGCTTATAGTTATTTATAAGTGGTACGAATCAAATGAAAGTTTGTTAAAAATGTTATCTTGAATCATTTAAAAATTAGTTGCAGTTTTTAAGCGCAGTCAATGCAACGCTGAGCAAATATTTTACATTTCACCTTTCCGAAGAACATAAAAACACAAAGCACGAAGTTTTTGACAAAATTCCCAACTAATCTCAACTTGATTGCCAATATTGTTTAATTTTCATTGTTTGTTTAAATTTCTATTACAAGACTCACACATTTTTCGAAACAAAACTTACGAACAAAGTTAAAGAAATAAAAAATCTCAAACGAGATTCATAAAGCATCTCTTGTGCCCTTTTGGAGAAACTTTTGGATACATTTTTGGAGAAACTCCAGGAAACATTATTGGAGAAAAATTTTAAGCAACTCTAAGCGAAATATATGGAGAAACTCAAAACATCCTGGAGAAAATAAACCTGATGAAACTTTGAGAAAGTTAGGGCGATACTGCATGGAAATTATAGGAGCATCTACTAGAAAAATTTTCTGGTGCCACTCCAACAGAAATTTCTTAAACTACTTTAGAATAAATTCCTCGAGCAACAAAAGGAGAATTTTCAGAAGTAACTACAAACAAGATTCCAGGATCAACTGCATCAAGACACAAAAGATGCCTAGAACGCCTGAGGGAAATTTGAACAATAAATTTGAAGCAACTTTAGAAGATAATGTTAATGTTAATTGTTAAAAATCTAATTTTTCAAGAAATTCAATGATGAAATTTCATCAACTTAAGAAGGGACTTATGGAAAGAATTTACTAAAATCTTCAAGAAACTCCTGGAAATTTTTCGGAAAAATCCGGAAGCTATTCTGGGAGAATTTTTTGGAAACGATTAATGAGGAATTCCTGAAGTAACTTCTGGGCAGTTCCAAAGGCAAATCTAAGAGGAGTTCTTGGAGGTGTTCCAATAGAATTCTAGAAAAACTAAAAGAAACTTCAAGAAATTTCTCGAAAACCTTCTGGAGCAACTCCACAAGAAATTTCAGGAAAAAATCCAACATACCTTTTTGAAGCTATTCAAAAGAAATTCTTGTAAAAGCTGCTTCACAAGTTCTTGAAGTGACTTCAAGGCAATTCTAGGGGCAACTTCTAAATTGTTTGTTTGAATTTCAATTTGAAGCTCGAACATTTTTCTCAACCATACTTATGAATCTAAATTGAACTCCACGAAGGGCAATAGATTATAAAGATTAACCCTTACACAAGTTCTGAACAGTTCAGATTTTTAATAAATCGACAATGATTTTCCATAAGGGCCTAACCGACTTGATCGATTTCTCTTCGTCGACTCTCTCTTTCGCTAATAACTTGATCAAAACAAACATAACCTCTTTTTGTTTCTATAGCAACATGTAGTCTTCTTCTTCTTCGCATTTCAACCAAAAAATCTTTGGAAAACTTAATACACATTCTTTGATAACACAAAGAGAGGATCGATGAAGAGAACTCGAAAATGTCAGTTAGGCCGAAATGAAAAATCAGTGTCGAAATATGCTTTAGAATTGTTCTTTTTGTTGTTTTTGTGCATCGATGTTTTATGCGGCCCGCAGGTCGATCCCGAATTGCAAATTTGGCCCGCGGTATTCTCCAGCCTGAGCACCACTGGTCTAAGCGACGAGGCTCGGCGTTAGCCGCCGCGGTGACGAAGAAACGTGGCCTGCACAGCACAATTATTAACCGGCGATCTTTATCGTCTATCGACCGTCGCGAGCACGGCCCGACCTCTCGGTCTAACAAACACCGACTGACCTTTCCTGTTCTCAATCTATTGCCCTCGGGTTGTACTCTCGGGTATCTCCATCCGCTTCGCGAGAACACAACGCGGCATTCCACCCGAGGACAGCTTCGGCATAACGCCCAAAACGCAGCTTTTGCCCACACCATATTTGAATGGGCAGTTAAAATATGTTTCGCGAGGAAATGAATTTCCTTTAAAAGAATAATGAACTCACTATTTACTTAGGTTACACGTTTCTGACGGTTTGTTCCTTTCTACGTTTTGGCATTCGACGTTTCGTCCCTAGACCAGTTATGCATGTAGGGTAAACAGGTATAATATGCCCCCCCCTAAGCAGAAATTGCAATATATCTGAAACTGGCACCTTATTCCATCTATTGTTCACTGCAAATCGTTGTTACTAAAGTTAGTGAAGTGTTCCATGCGAACTTTGCCTTACGAGAGGTGGCTATGGAAGCTTTGAAACGTTTTTCGAAATTTGCCTTTTCAAAACAAACTGGGCAATACGCCCCATTAAAAGAAAAACGTCCAGCCCCGTGATAAAACTGTCCCAGAGGATAATTCCACCACATGCTTATCCTAGAAGGGTCTTTAAACAAGTGTTTAACTGCATAAAATGAAGTCAGCTCACAAGAGGTAAAATATTACGTCAAAAGCCTCGATTTCAGACTTTTTGATATTTTTATTGCTTTTCTGTACCAATCCACTAACGGACCAGCTTGATGGAAATAATTCTTCAATATTTGAGATTTCTAATCGATCACGCATGCGAAAAGCGCTTGAATCGCTAGAAAATAAGAAGGGGCGTTTTGCCCCGGTGGGGCGCATTATACCCTTTTACCCTAGACTCAATTACTTATCTATCTATATATCTATATAAATAAAAATGAAATGGTGTTTGTATGTCACGAATAGGCTCGGGAACGGGTCAACAAATCGACATGATTCTTTCACTGTTGCATTCCGCCAGGGTTCCGACGTGTTCGTATGAAAAAATAATTAGAAAAAGTGACCGGGAAGGCAAGAAAAACAGGAAAGTCTGAAAATCCACGCTTATCGTTCTTAAAATCATCAATTAGATTAAAATGTACCTTTTAAGTCGACCGGATTCGGGCGCGATGTTGCCCATCTACGGAACAATGTCCGACTGGTTACGTATTGTCGTACGATGTTCGTACTCGTCCAGAGAAGAGAATTAGTTTACTGTTGTTATCCACCAGGTCGAAGAGACACGATTCGATGGGGGATCTTCTTCATTCATCAATGGTCCCTTCAGTATTGGTGATGAGCATCGAATCCCATGTGTTGGGGTGCAAAGCTTGACTGTTCGTCCGGTGGGATTTTATCCTTCAGGTAACATAGTAAGTCCTAAAGCGGAAGTACAACGAATAAGCCTACTTTTTTTTCCGAAAATCACGAACCCGATCAAAAATACACTGTAACGGCAAGGACTTCACGTAGTTCCTAAGAGTGACGACAGCACGCTACGAGACTTACTATGTGACCTATGAATATCAGTTAGTTCTTACGTTGGCACAAAACACAAAAATGAGTGCGATTTCGGGGGATTCAAAGAAAGTTTCAAGAATAAGTCCAGTTTAAAAAGTGCTGGTGAGGGTCTCGGTCAGTTTTCAGGAAACTTCAGGACACTTCGGGGGATTGTAAATGTGTTTCGGAAGGGTTTCAGGGGGCTTAGGAGCATACAGGATAATTTCCGGTAGTTTGAGGTGACTTCAGGTGAGCTCCAGGAGGGTTTCAGAGGCGTTTTAAGACATCTCAAGGGTTTTCACGGGCTTTCAACAGGATTTAAAGTTAATAGCGCTTCCGAAACTTTCAGAGCATATCAAGGATAAGGCAGAGCTTAAGGCTGTAGATTGTGGAATAGCGGATAGGGTAGAGAGTTGAATATAACTTAGGACAGGCTTGAAGCTACAATGGGCAGATCGTTTTCCCGCGAAACATAAACGTATATTCGAAGAGGTAAAAAATTGATTTTTTTTGCATGGTCATAAATCTACATAAATTTGGCAGCAGTGAAATTGGACATCTCTATTTTTCGCAGTGGATACAATCCGCAAACAATGCCTTAGCTGACATTTTTTGGAAATATGTGACTATTGAGAATAGCGATAGTAATCTACATCGTTCCCATGACTGCCACCCTCTCAACGACCATGCTCCACACCAAGGGGGAATCATTTGCATATTTGAAATTGAATTTGGATGCTCAACTGGGATACATTCCGAAGCCGAAAGCACAGCGGATGAACCAGCAACAGCACCATGAATAAATCCATCACATTCGCCACCCGGGATTGTTGTAGTAGTTCATCAAGTGTTACACGCGTTGTTCGGGGGAGCAAACACCTAATTGAATTCAGCGAACAAACTGCGAACTTTCATCATCAAAGTTGCTGAGCTGACACGTCGTCCTCGTAGGCGTCGACGTTATGTGCGACAAGGTGATGAAAGTCGTAAGTTTGTTCCGGGGGTAGAAGGTACGCAAGTGGAAACTTGATTAAAACTTGATCACTACCTTGTGCTATAAATTCCAGGATTTCCGGGCCATGCATGAAGGAATCGCTCGGCGATAAGTGGATTTTAATCGTCAACCAGACTGCTGAAAGGATTTGTTTCATGTTTTGTGTCGAACAATAGTCAAATGACTATTGTCTCCATAAGGCGACAAACAAGAGATATTGGACATCTTCTTCCCACGCTTCTGCGACAAGTCACACAAGAATGCCTAATGGAATTTCCACTTCTTTATAATACGAAACCCTATCCTTTTCCAGCCCACAAAATTATTTTCTCATCAAAGGAAAAGACTATTTCAAGCATTCACTTTCTTCGGACGGCCATTGTCGTTGCTGGTGTCCGAGCGCGCGCCACATCGTCGTAGACTCGAAAGTGACGCAATGCAATCTGATATGCCGAGGAAGAGGCACAGAAACGGGGATCCATTTTACTAAGCCAGTCCGCTTCTGTTCGTAAATTATAGTGGTTCTTATTGTGCAATTAATTTGGTTCACGCTTTCCATGCCGAGGAACAGAAACAATGGAGGGATGGTAGTCAGTTGGAGGGGTCAGGATGCTTTTCCTTGTGATTCGGTAATAGACTGTATGGTGAGTATTGTTCCGGGACGACGACTCAGGTTATGAAATAGTAGTCCTTCGCAATATCTTTTAGATTGGTACGAAAGAGTAGTCTGATACGAGCAAATGAGTGAACTCACTTCGGAATAAGGAAGGGTGTGAGCGGTTCAAACAATTCCCGCGTTAAGAAACAATTGTGCGTATTCCTTCATTTCGTTTTATCTTCAAGTTTTCCTCAGAAATTTCCTATTGGTTGTCACCAGATGTTCCTGCTGAAAGGATTAATTGCATACTTTGGGGATGACCAGAGAACTCTTAAAAAATTGTGTTAATAATTCCTCCAGGAATTCCATCTGGAATATCCATTGATCTTTTCGGGGATTTCTGGAATTTCTTCAAGATTTTTTCCAGGAATTTGTTCAAGAATTCCTCTACGATTTTCTCAACGAATACAGTGGACATTTTATTCCTCCTGAAATTTCTCCTGAAATTCCTAGTTTTGGAATTCCTCCTCGAAATCCCGCTGGAATTCCTTAGTAATTTCTCCTGGAATTACTTCTGGAATTATTCCTGGAATTTACCCTGAAATTCCTTTTGATTTCCTCCTCGAATTCTTTCTGAAACTCCTTCTGGAACTCCTCTTGGAATCTCTTTTGGAATTCCTCCCTAAATTCCTCCTCGAAGTTCTCCTGGAATTTCTCCTGCAATTCCTCCTGGAGTTCCTCTTGCATTCCTCGTGGGATTCCTTTTGTAGTTCTTCCTGGAATTCCTCCAGGAATTCCTTTTAGAATTCTCCCAGAAACCTCTTTTGTAATTTTTCCTAGAATTGGAATTCTTCCTGAAAATAATTTTTTTTTCTGGAAATCCTCGTGGAGTTTCTTAGAAAATATTCGTGTAATACTTCGTGGTATTCCTTTTGTAATTCTCCTGAAAACCTTTTTAAATTCCTCCTCGAATTCCATCAAACATTACTTCTAGAAATCCTTCTGGAATTCTCCTGAAATTCCTCCTAGAATTCTTCCTCGTGGAATTCTTCTGGGAATGCCTTGTGGAATTCCTCGTAGACTTTCTCCTGGAATTTCTCCAGCAATTCCTTGTGGAATTCCTAGTGGGTTTTCTCGTGAAATTACTCGTGGAATTCCTCGTGGAACTCCTCGTCGAATTGCTCGTGAAGTTCCTAGTGGAATTCCTCCTGGAATTCAACGTGAAATTCTTTGTGGAATTCTTCGAAGGATTTTTTGTGGAATTCCTTCTGGAATTCCTTCTGGAATTCCTTCTGGAATTCCTTCTGGAATTCCTCCTGGAATTCCTTCTGGAATTCCTCCTGGAATTCCTTCTGGAATTCCTCCTGGAATTCCTTCTGGAATTCCTCCTGGAATTCCTTCTGGAATTCCTCCTGGAATTCCTTCTGGAATTCCTCCTGGAATTCCTTTTGGAATTCCTCCTGGAATTCCTTGTGGAATTCCTCCTGGAATTCCTTCTGGAATTCCTTCTGGAATTCCTCCTGGAATTCCTTCTGGAATTCCTCCTGGAATTCCTTCTGGAATTCCTCCTGGAATTCCTCCTGGAATTCCTTCTGGAATTCCTCCTGGAATTCCTTCTGGAATTCCTCCTGGAATTCCTTCTGGAATTCCTCCTGGAATTCCTTCTGGAATTCCTCCTGGAATTCCTTCTGGAATTCCTCCTGGAATTCCTCCTGGAATTCCTCCTGGAATTCCTTCTGAAATTCCTCCTGGAAATCCTTCTGGAATTCCTCCTGGAATTCCTTCTGGAATTCCTCCTGGAATTCCTTCTGGAATTCCTCCTGGAATTCCTTCTGGAATTCCTCCTGGAATTCCTTCTGGAATTCCTCCTGGAATTCATTCTGGAATTCCTCCTGGAATTCCTTCTGGAATTCCTCCTGGAATTCCTTCTGGAACTCCTTCTGGAATTCCTTCCGGAATTCCTTCTGGAATTCCTTCTGGAATTCCTCCTGGAATTCCTTCTGGAATTCCTCCTGGAATTCCTTCTGGAATTCCTCCTGGAATTCCTTCTGGAATTCCTCCTGGAATTCCTTCTGGAATTCCTCCTGGAATTCCTTCTGGAATTCCTCCTGGAATTCCTTCTGGAATTCCTCCTGGAATTCCTTCTGGAATTCCTCCTGGAATTCCTTCTGGAATTCCTCCTGGAATTCCTTCTGGAATTCCTCCTGGAATTCCTTCTGGAATTCCTCCTGGAATTCCTTCTGGAATTCCTCCTGGAATTCCTTCTGGAATTCCTCCTGGAATTCCTTCTGGAATTCCTCCTGGAATTCCTTCTGGAATTCCTCCTGGAATTCCTTCTGGAATTCCTCCTGGAATTCCTTCTGGAATTCCTCCTGGAATTCCTTCTGGAATTCCTCCTGGAATTCCTTCTGGAATTCCTCCTGGAATTCCTTCTGGAATTCCTCCTGGAATTCCTTCTGGAATTCCTCCTGGAATTCCTTCTGGAATTCCTTCTGGAATTCCTCCTGGAATTCATTCTGGAATTCCTCCTGGAATTCCTTCTGGAATTCCTCCTGGAATTCCTTCTGGAATTCCTCCTGGAATTCCTTCTGGAATTCCTCCTGGAATTCCTTCTGGAATTCCTCCTGGAATTCCTTCTGGAATTCCTCCTGGAATTCCTTCTGGAATTCCTTCTGAAATTCCTCCTGGTATTCATTCTGGAATTCCTCCTGGAATTCCTTCTGGAATTCCTCCTGGAATTCCTTCTGGAATTCCTCCTGGAATTCCTTCTGGAATTCCTTCTGGCATTCCTCCTGGAATTCCTTCTGGAATTCCTCCTGGAATTCCTTCTGGAATTCCTCTTGGAATTCCTTCCGGAATTCCTCTTGGAATTCCTTCCGGAATTCCTCTTGGAATTCCTTGCGGAATTCCTCCTGGAATTCCTTCCGAAATTCCTCCTGGAATTCGTTCCGGAATTCCTCCTGGAATTCGTTCCGGAATTCCTTCTGGAATTCGTTCCGGAATTCCTTCTGGAATTTTGTCTGGAAATCCTCCTGGAATTCGTTCTGGAAATTCTCCTATAATTCCTTCTGGAATTCCTCCTGGAATTCTTTCTGGGATCCTTCCTGGAATTCCTTCTGGAATTTCTCCTGGAATTCATTCTGGAATTCCTCCTGGAATTCCTTCTGGAATTCCTCCTGGCATTCCTTCTGGAATTCCTCCTGAAATTCCTTCAGGAATTCCTCCTGGGCAGGGTACGAAAAACGGATCACGCCGAAAAACAAACGCTTTGTCCTAAGCGGTGCATGTCGGTAACAAAGGCGCTCCGCAACAAACGCATGTCAAGCGATGAGAGCAATAAAACAAATATCGCTTGCCGTGCGTGTGCCGATATTTCGGTTTTTCTGCTGAAATTTTCGACCCACATCATCGAATTCATGAGCATTTGGACGAATTAAGACTCTTGCCATCCTCAGAGCCGAGTTTCAGTTGTAAAACAATGCGAAAATCACGATGTGAATAGAACGAGACAAATATTCCTACCGTTTTTGTTGTGAACAAACTCGGGAGCGATTTTGTCATTATCTGCTAACGAAAAAACAAAGCGTTGTTGCCGTGCCTTCTTTGTTGTCTATTTTTCGCTTGCGGTGCCATATTCTGCGTACACTGCTCCTGGGATTTCTCCTGGAATTCCTTCTGGAATTCCTTCTGGAATTCCTTCTGGAAATCCTCCTGGAATTCGTTCTGGAAATTCTCCTGGAATTCGTTCTGGAAATCTTCGTGGAACTCGTTCCGGAAATTCTCCTGAAATTTCTTCAGGAATTCCTCCTGGAATTCCTTCTAGAATTCCTTCTGGAATTCTTCTGGGAATCCTTCTGGAATTCTTTCTGGAATTTCTCCTGGAAATCTTTCTGGAATTCCTCCTGGAATTCTTTCTGGAATTCCTCCTGGAATTCTTTCTGGAATTCCTCCTGGAATTCTTTCTAGAATTCCTCCTGGAATTCTTTCTAGAATTTCTCCTGGAATTCTTTCTGGAATTCTTCCTGGATTTTTTTCTGGAATTCCTCCTGGAATTCCTTCTGGAGTTCCTCCTGGAATTCGTACTGGAATTCCTTCTGGAATTCCTCCTGGAGTTGCTTCTGGAATTCCTCCTGGAGTTGCTTCTGGAATTCCTCCTGGAGTTGCTTCTGGAATCCTCATGGAATTCCTTCTGGAATTCCTTCTGGAATTCCTCCTGGAAATTCTTCTGGAATTCCTTCTGGAATTCCTCTTGAAATTCCTTCTGGAATTCCTCTTGAAATTCCTCCTGGAATTCCTCTTGAAATTCCTCCTGGAATTCCTCCTGAAATTCCTCCTGGAATTCTTCCTAAAACTCCTCCTGGAATTCCTCCTAAAATTCCTACTGAAATCCCTCCTGGAATTCCTCCTGAAATTCCTCCTGGAATTCCTCCTGAAATTCTTCCTGGTATTCCTCCTGAAATTCTTTACGCAATTCCTCCCGGAATTCCTCTTTCAAAAATTCCTCCTCGAATTCCATCAAACATTACTTCTAGAAATTCTTCAGGAATTCTCCAATCCCTCCTAGAATTCTTCCTGGAATTCTTCCTCGTGGAATTCCACCAGGAATGCCTTGTGGAATTCTTCGTAGATTTTCTCCAAGAATTCCTCCAGCAATTGATTGTGGAAGTCGTCTTAAAATCCCATCTGCAATTCCTTTTTGGAATTTCTTCTGGAAATAATTTTGGAATTCGTTCTGTAATTCCTCCTGGAATTCCTTATGGTATTCCTTCTGGAATTCCAATTCCTCTTGGGATTACTTCTGGAATTTATTACTAGAATTCTTCCTCGTGGAACTCAACTAGGAATGCCTTGTGGAATTCTTTGTAGATTTTCTCCTGGAATTCCTCCAACAATTCCTTGTGAAATTCCTCCTTAAATTCCTTCTGAAATTCCTTTTTGGAATTCCTTTTAGAGGTCTCTCTTGGGATTCCCTCAAGGATTGCTGCAGGTTATGCAATGGAAGTTCTTTTCAGATTGTTTCAGACATTTCTCCATGATATTTTTTAAAGTCACCGTCAGGGATTTCTTCAGAGATCTTCCTTGGAATTCTCCTGGAATTTCTTCCTGAATTCTATCTTATTGATATATATGATGTTCTAATAAAAATATTATAGTTCTTCCAGAAGAATTGGCAGTGTAGTGTACAAGCAAGAGAATAAGTATGTGTGTGAAGTACGTGTTCCTTTTACGTTGAATATGCGATGAATGATCGCCAGCAGTATGAAATATAAGTTATTCTAAATTTCTCCACTGGGAAAGCGAGCTGTGTAGCATGTTATTTTCTAGATAAATGTAATCCTTCTGCACTGCTTTCAGCAAAGGTTCTTTACCATACGTAATTTTGTTCTATGTGCACTGCTGAGCACCATAATCCTCATATATTTAAATGTTGCCAGTAGACTGCTGTTCCATCTGTATGAAAAAGATTGATAAACACCGTTCATCTCTGTTGGGCAAGCACATCACCGCATACCGCGATTCTAAGTCGTTCGTTCAAAAGTTGAACCAGAAAGTTTTCATGAGAAAAGTCAAAAGTTAGAACATAATGTGGAAAATATAATCTCATCAAATCCAGTACATACCTACATATATGCTATGTCATATTTCAGCGAACAAGGTTGTCATAAACTCATCATATTACAATGAATGCGTGTTGAAAAAAGTGTATGCTGCGACCTGGCGGTGAAAATTCCCCTCTTTTTGTTTGACTACATCATGTACAAATGTAAACAGATGAGCAGAGCCCCCCAAAAAAGTTGTAATTCTTCAAGTCAAACATATTCATTCAAGCGAATCCTTTCAACCGAAGACTTCCCAACACGGGGGTCCGCAAAAGTTTACTCTTTGGGAAATTTCAAAGTAATCAATTCTGCCACAGCACAGCTACAAAATTTCATTTCGGTAACTTTCACTTTCAAAGTTTCTGACATCAATGCACCGCTGGTCGAATTGAGCGACTGATGGAGATCAGTCGTGAATCGATTCATGGGGAAAAGTTTGTTCATGCGAGACGTGCGTTTGGGGCTACGCCCGAGTGTGGGACGTTTTTCTTGGAACTTTTATGATTTTGGCATTTGCGGAGACGTGATAAGGAGAGTTGATTCACGATTGCGATTCCATTGAATGTTATGAGGGAATCGATTGAAATGTCGTTCAGCTGGGACACCCTTAAAAGTGAAACTACTTCGAATCAGTGTACGCTCTGCGCCAGGAAAGTTATTCTAGAATTTTCTTTCCCTTGAGCAATATCTTCCTCTCATAGTTTGGGAAAACTTCGCAATCGTATTTCCTGTTTGCAGCTTGTCAGAAAAGAAAGTTCGATTTTGAAGAATAGTGGTGGGGCCGGAGATTCTTTGCGCTTTTGCTTGTGCTTGGTTTCATTTTCCCATTCTTTGCAAGGCATTCGAATTTCCAAGGCACGCGAAAAGTAAATTTATGTTGAATTTTGTTATTTTTGCTTCTTTTGCCTCAGTAAAGCTGTGAACTGTTAGTGGCAGTGAAGGGCTCTTCTAGATGAGACTCTTTATTGCTGTTGAGATGTTCTGTACTTGCTTTGACGTTTCATTAGTGTGAGCTTCAGAGAGTTCTCTTTTTGATACTTGCAAAACTTTGCAAAATAATGGGTTTCCTGTCAAGATTTTTGGAGTAATAGTTTGTGCAAAATTAAAATTAAGGAGCCTGTGGTGTCACCTTACAATATTTTATTTAAGATCTAATTTATAAGCCTGGAGAATTTTTATTGAGAAATTTCTAGATAAACTACTGGAAAAATCCTGTAAAAGTTTGTACAAAAACTATTGAACAACTTCAAGACGAATCTAAGGAGATATTACACAAAGCAATTCTTGGAGGAACTCCACGATTAAATTCTGGGAAAATCTCACAGAAAAATCTTTAAATGCATTCTATGGGGAATCCCAGAAGGGAACTCTATCAAAATTCCAGGTGGCATCCCTGGAGAAAATCTAAGAAAAATAACTAGCGCAATTACCAGCAGAATCTCTCGAAAAATTCCTGTAGGGATGCTTGAGAAACTCCTGGAGGAATTCTTGAAGGAGAAATTACTGAAGAAATTTTGGGAGAATTAAAAAAAGATTTCTAGGAGGAATTCCAGAAGAATTCAAAGTGGAATTCCAGTAGAAATTCCTGGATAACTTCCAGGAGAAAATCCTGGAGAAATTCCAGGAGCAAATCCAGGAGGAACTCCAAGAGCGGAGGAGGAAATTCCCTGGATTTCTCAGGAGGAATTCTAGAAGAAATTGCAGGAGCAATCCTAGGAGCAATTCCAAGAGAAATTCCAAGAGCAATTCCAGGAGCACTTCCAGAAGGAATTTCAAGAGGGATTCCAGAATTAATGTCAGGGATTTCAACAGGATTTCCAGGAATTCCAGAAGGATTTCCTGGAGAAATTCCAGTGGAAATTCCTGGAGGAATTCTAGGAGCAAATCCTGGAGGAATTCCAGGAGCAATTCCAGAAGGAACTCCAAGAGCGCAGAAGGTAATTCTAAGGATTTCCCAGAAGGAATTCCAGAAGAAATTGCAGGAGGAATTCCAAAAGAATTCCAGGAGGAATTTTAGCAGCAATTCTAGGAGCAATTCCAAGATAAATTCCAGGAGCAATTCCAGAATTAACCTCAGGTATTTCAAAAGGATTCCCTGGAGGAGTTCACGAAGGAATTGCTGGAAGAATTCCAGAAGGATTTTCTGGAGAAATTTCAATAGAAATCCCTGAAGGAACTCCAGGAGGAATTCCAGAAGGAAATCCAAAAGAAATCACAGGAATTTCAAAGGATTTCATGGAGGAATTCGAAGGAATTGCTGGAGAAATTCCAGAAGGATTTCCTGAAGAAATTCCAGTAGAAATTCCTGGAAAAATTCCAGACGGAGTTCCTGGAGGAATACCAGACGGAAATCTTGGAGGAACTCCAGACGGCAATCCTGTAGGAATTTCAGACGGAATTCTTGAGTGAGTTTTAGACGGAATTCCTGGAGGAATTCCAGAAGCAATTCCTGTTGGAATTCCATAAGCGATTCCGAGAGGAATTCCAGAAAGAATTCCTAGTGGAATTCCAGATGGAATTCGTAGTGGAATTCCAGATGGAATTCGTAGTGGAATTCCAGATGGAATTCTAAAAGGAATTCCAGAAAGAATTGCTGGAGGAATTCCAGAAGGAATATTTAAAAGCATAACTTCTAATCACAGAGGCCTCCTGGAATTCCTCCAGGAATAACTCTTGAATTCCTCCCAGAATTTTTCAAGAGGAATTTCTCCAGGATTTCTCCTGGCATTTCTCCAGAAAATCTTCCAGGTATTTCTTCTGGAACTCCTTCTAGAATTCCTTCTGAAATTCCTCCTTGAGTTCCTCCAGAAACTTCTCTGAGAACTCCTCCTGAAACTCCTCCAGGAGGTCCTCCTGAAAATCTCCTGCAATTCCTCCAAGAATTCCACTTGGAATTCCTCCTGGATATCATCATGGAATTCTTCCTGTATTTCCTCCTGAATATCCTTCTGGAAATCATCCTGGAATGCCTCCTGGAATTCCTCAAACAATTAATCCATGAATTTCTCCAGGAATTTCTCCAGGAATTCCTCCAGAAATTCTTACAGTACCTTCAGGAACTCGTCTTGTGATTCCTTCTGGAATTCCTCCTGAAAATTTTCCAGAAAATTCCTCCTGAAATTTCTTCTGGAATTCCTCCTTGAATTCTAGGAAGACCTTCTCTAGAAATTCCTCCAGGAATTCTCTTAGATTTCCTCTAGAAATTTCTCTTGGATTTCCTCCAGGCATGCCTCTTGGAAATCCTCTTGGAATTCCTCCAGAAACTTTTCATGGAATTCTTCCCAGAATTCCTCCTGGAATTCCTTCAGCGATTGTTACTAGAATTATTCCAGAAATTCCTCCAGGAATTCTTCCAAAAAATCCTCCAGGAATTCTTCCAGGAATTCCTCTAGAAATTACTTCAGAAATTACTCCAGGAATTCCTCCTGGAATTACTTCAAGAATTCCTCCTGGATTAATTCCTGGAATTCCTCCTGGAGCTCCTCCAGCTCTTCCAGGAATTTCTTCTGGGGTTCCTCTAGGAAATCATCCTAGAGAAATTCCAGAAGGAATTGCTGGAGGAATTCCAGAATGAACCCCTGAAGAAATTCCAGATGGAATTCTGAGAGGAATTCCAGAAGGAATTGTATGAAGAGTTCCAGAAAAGATTCCAGAAGAAATTCCAGAATAAACTCCTGGAGGAATTCCGGATGGAATTCTGAGAGAAATTTCAGAAGGAATTGCTAGAGGAATTACAGAAGGAATTGCTGTACTGGAGGAATTCCAGAAGAGATTCCAGAAGAAAATCCAAAAGAAACTCCTGGAGGAATTCCAGAAGGATTTCCTGGAGGAATTCCAGAAGGAGTTCCTGCACGATATCCTAGAGGAACTCCAGGGCGAATTCCTAAAGGAATTCCAGGAGGAATATCAGGAGGAACTCAAGGAGGAATTCCAGGAGGATTTTCAGGAAGAATTTCTGGAAGAACTAGGGGAGGAATTCCAACATCGATTCCTGATGGAATTCCAGTAAAAAATCAAAATAAAATTCCAGAGGGATTTCATGGAGTAATTCCAGGAAGGATTCTGGGAGCAATTCCTGGAGGAATTCTAGGAGGAATTCCTGGAGAAATTTGTGGAGGAATTCGTGGAGAATTTTCTGGAGAATTTCAAAGAGTAATTCCAGGAGGAATTATAGAATGGATTTCCAGAAGAAATTCCAAAAGAAATTCCTGGAGAATTTCAGGAGATATCCCAAAGAAATTCCAGGAGGAATTCGAGGAGGAATCTTTAATCAGAACTTATCTATTTGAAAACAAAAATAAAACAAATTTTCATTCCTGCATTTCCCAAAATTGAACACGAACGTCTTTGACGCGTCACGTAAATGATACGTATGCTAAAATGTGTAATCTGCGATACCATATTACATAAAAAGAAATGGAGTTCTTGAACCGTGGAATGGAAATTGAAAAAAAGTCCCATTTCTAGATTAAAATTGCATTCAATACCTTACAAATCACCGTTTTTTTCCTTTTTCCCTACGATTCAAGCTTGCGCTGGAAACCATACCGCAACAGTAGTCCCGACCGACCTGCCGAAACCGAAAATGTAATCTCCCCCTTCACAGACACCAAATCCATTAAATCCAATCTGAACCACCACATGGATGGGACCCGGAAGCCCATGGAATGTGCTTTTTCCCTCAACCCATACAGTATTCATGCATGTACAGGTAAGGGTGAAGTGAGCACCAACGACCAAGAACCAACCAGCAACCGCGACTTCGGTCCCGTGGCTAATTCGATCCACTCGCAGGTCGCATCTACACCAAAAAGGCAGCAATCACTTCGCGACCATATGGCGACCGTTTACTATTTCTATTGTGCCACTTTTGTGCGTGTGTAAGCTTTCTACCTCCATTTGCGAGTGGGGCGTACCCCAACAACAAACGGCTGTTTCCACACGAATTCGGACCATTTACGCTTGGCATCCCGAAAGGACAAAGAGCCATTTGCAGCGCCCGACCGACGACAGTTGAATGGACTTGACCAAGCTGAAACAATTGCTTGAACGGCACGAAAATATCCGTTTATGGCGAAGAATCCAGCCAGAGTGGTAGCGGTAGTGGTAGTACCCATAAAAAGCTCCTAGAAGTCGTTTCACTCGAGATGTAAAATAGCGAACATTTCCCCCCTACTTTAGTTGGTCGTACCTACACTGTGGTGCATAATTGATCGGACCCCTTTGATTTACACGCGTGCCGCTGTCCGATCACTTTTGCAATATTTTCAACGCCTTGCCACGCCCAGACCTGTGAACGAAAACATTTTATACTTTGTATACACAAAATTCAGCATATTCGTAGTTCCGTGTCAAAAATTGAGCTCAATCCACCAAAGCAAACTATAGTTACAGCATCTCAAACTTGGCCATTTTGTATGAAAATCGGCGTTTGTCCGATCAATTATGCACCACAGTGTATCTACACCTGGCGGTGTTGTAAACGTTGTTGGCTACGGTGACAAGGACAATGCTTCCGCTTTGCGGAGCTGACTTTTTCCTGCTCACAGTTGTTGCTTTTTACGGGTTTCAATTGTTGGTTGTTTTTTGTTATGCTAGCCCGGTAATGTGCACTGAGTTCACACCACACGCGAGTTTTGGACAAAATGTCACGATCGTAGAGCATATCTACTTTCAAATCTATCATAGCGAGGAAAACATAAATTTTGATGAACTTAATAAAAAGCAATTAACGCAATTAAAAAATGTGCACACATAACTCGTTATTAAATACAAACACCGATAAATAAAACTGTACTCTTATAATAAACTAGCAAACTGAATACTTGGCATTTACAGGCATTTCCAGATTGTACACAGTCATCTCTACGTCTAACAAGCACATGTTTGAGAAAGGAAGAATAGATTACACTAGGACAAAAGGACAAAAGTTTGGTTACAGGTTGCTAAAACACCTCAGTAATCTTAACAACTCCAATAAATATTACCTTTTAAAGAGGGAAAAGGCGCACTTTAAAGGAGGTGAGAGTATTTCTTAAAACGGTTTATATGCTACTTTTGACTTTGCTGAATGTCCTTGTGGTATACAATACAGCATCCCTTGAAACATGAGATTTTGGCATATTACAGGGTATTTACTTCTTGTATGTACTACAGTTTTACGGATCTATGAAGAAACTTTATTTAACCTAAAAAAACCTAGGATTACCCAGTTTCCGAAAGCCCTAAGGTAGAAATAAATGTTGGGACTTATTGAGAGGAGTCCTGTGGTGGTTCTGGAAGAAAAAACTTCTTCGAAGTCTTCGCGATGGAATTTCTTTTTAGAAGTTTTTGATTATGCATGTAAAAAGGCCACGAAGATATTCACTGGGAAAGCTGGGCGTATACGTATAAATACGTATCTGTTATTGATGTTCTCCAAGAAACCTAGAAGCTACAACACTATATCCCTTTCGTGACGAACCAGCACAATCGTGCTGTTGAGCGAGAACATTTTTTCATATTTATTTATTCTGTTTAGTCTTTGTTTTATGTATTGTTAACTGTTTTTATAATTGATCTATTATGTATACTTGTATGTGTGCAAATAATCTTTTGTTTACGTTGCATGTGAGATTTAACACAACAAGTTAATCAAAAAGTGGACAAAATCCGTAAAACATGAAAAAGTTTTATCCGTCGCATATTTTTTATTTCCGATTTATTAAGGCAGTCAAAGCTAGAAATCAAAAGTCGAAGAGTAGTCCTTCCAAATGAGGAACAACAATTTTTGTTTTGTTGAGAAATATAAAAGTTCTGGAGAGTCAAATTTGAGCCATTTGTATGGAAATTTTACTTTTTTGCGCTCCGTTCCGAAAGGGATATGATTTGTGAGAATAAGTCATCAAATTAGGAAAATTTCAGATTTATTTTTTACTAGCTGTCCCGGCAAACTCCGTCTTGCCATCTTGTGGTGGTTTGACAGTTGTTAGCTAGGCTATTAGGCTCAAAAAAAGCACCGCACTCTAGATTGGTTTCATTTTTGATCGTGTTGATTTCCTTCCCAGCTCATACATAATCAGTACTTTATCAATTTTCTCACTTTTCTAGTCGATTTTCGTAACTTTTTGTACATATAAACACAGCCACCACGAATACGAACCGAACCGTGCAAGATTCATTCTGATCGGTTCAGCCGTTCGTGACTTTTGTTGCCTCAAAGGGAAGTCAAACTCATTTTTATATATATAGATGTCTGTACTGTACATCTTCATTTGAATTCTAATGTTGATATTTTTATTTTTTGTTTTTATGTGGATCACATTTTCCATAATATTGCCTAGCCTAAAACAAACAACCCACATCATTGGTTTGCCATTAAAATTTCAGCCTTACTTTTAGAAAGTGTCAGAACATAAAACATTTTACATTTTCAAAAAAACATAAATTCAGAAATGTTTTTTTTTTTGAAAAACATACACTGTAAAAAAATATTATAAACTAATTTTATTTCAAAAAGAAAATTTGGTCATAATATATTTATTTTTGTTTTTTACACATTCTTTTTTAATGTTTAATGGAGTGCACATCTTATGTTATCATATTGTGGTGTTACAAAGTAAGTTTTTTGAACTTCGTAGAAATGGTATGAATTTTATGGAAGTCTGTAAAATGTTGCTCCCTCGCCTGCCATTTCTGAGATACAGAGCCGTAGCGTGCGGTTGGCCAGGTAGTCAAAAGCCCGAGCCAAGAGTTCCAGTGCCAACAGGACCTGAGATTACAAGAGGACAGGATGGTGCTATTGTTAAAACGTCATCATGATTTAACTATCAAGTTTTTTTTTCCTTTTTTTCTTTTGTACGCTTTCTATATTTTGGAAAATTCCGCAGAATTATTCAAAGTTTTCTAAGAGATTCAATCACATTTTTTATTTATCTTTTTTGTACCTATTTTATATTTTTCAAAACTTATCCGCTTTTTTACAAATCAGAAGAGAAAAACCACGAAGCTTTTTCTTGTCTTTTTCAAATAAAATAAAATAAAAATGCGTTACTGAAAAATCATCATTCAAAGACTTTAGGGATGATGATCTTTCAGTAACGCATTTTTTTTTATTTCTTGAAAATGTTTTTCCAGGCTTACATTCAGGTTTTCCATTTTAAATTGTTCCTCGGGAATCAAACCAACGATTTTTTTCTTATTTTTTGTAGTAAGCCGCAGAATTTGCCATGTAGCCCAGATTAAAACTTGTAACTAAATTTCTCGAATTTGTATTATTCATCAGTTTTTAAAACAAGCAAGAGGAAACATTTTTTTGAGATTGTTTCTATAAAAAACAGAAGCTACACACAAGTCCTAATGAAAAACTGTTCATAATTTTTCTTCTTAGCAACACCATATTTAAGTTTCAGCAAATTGAAAAATAAAAAAAAATAAAAAAAAAAGAAATTGGACATTTTTGAAAGTTGAAACATTTCATTCATATGTTTCAACTTTCAAAAAGGTCTTATACATTTTTCTCATGTTTTTTTTTAATTTTCACTGTAACTTAAGCATAATTGAATGTATGAAAAAAAAATCTATAGTTTTTTCATTGGAACTTGCACGTTGATTCTGTTTTTGATATAAAAAATCTTAAAATTTATTTATTTTTGTCTATTTTAAAATTAAATGAAAAAAAACGAGAATAAATTGTTAAAAGCATTTGACCATCCTGGACTGCAAATTTCAGGCTAAAAGACAGCTTTCCACAGAAAAAAAAAATTTTAATCGATTTTTTAAATCGGAGAGTAAGGTTTTTAGACAATTTTGAATATATGACATCTAGAGTAGATCAGCAACGAATATTAATCTCACTGTATTTTTTTTCTAAAAGTCCTTCAAATATCCTCAAACATCTTCAAAGACATCATTGCAATCCAGCAAACCGTTTTTGATTTATATTATTTTGTAGAAGAAAATTAGTTTTGTTTTCTACGCTTTTTTCAAAAGTTTGGAAAAATGAAAAACATAAAACTTTTGCATTAATGAAACGTATTTCCTTGACTATAAGCTAACATAAGTAAACATGGTTCGGTTTATCATGGCAACGAATGATAATTCCCATTTTGTTTAGGAGCATTTCTAGCCCAAAATACGAAAAAATGCCATTTTTGACTCGTTTTATTTTTCAGTTTGAATGTGATTTTGTTCCTCACCTAACTATTGCAAAAGGGCGTATGAGAAAAAAACTATAACCCGAAAACGATTGAAATGATGTTTAAGATTTTTTGAAGGAATTTTAGACATAAAGTTCACTGAGAGTAATATTCGTTGCTGACCTGCGTTAGACGTCATTTGATTTCAATTTTCCAAGAGTCTTACCTTTCGACTTTTTAAGTATTTTTCTGTAGAAATCTGACTTCCAGCCTCAAATTTTGCCAAGTTGCCTAAGATGATCAAATGCTTCCAACTATTTCTTCTCTAGTTTTTAATTTTCAAGTTTTTACCCTTCTTACACCCATAAGAAGGGTATAAATATCGCTCGAAAAACCGACTTTCGATCCGAGGCCCGGAGGGCCGAGTCTCATATACCAACGAACTCAGCTCGACGAACTGAGCAAATGTCTGTATGTGTGTGTGCGTATGTGTGTATGTGTGTGTGTGTGTATGTGCGTTACAAAAAAAAAGTCACGCACGTTTCTCAGCCGTCTGTCAACCGATTTGAGTTCTCTTTTAAGCAAATGAAAGCTACTACATCCTAGTAGAATACTATTGAATTTTTTTTCGATTGGACGTTTGGTTACCGAGATATCTCTCGAAGAGTACTTATGAGTCATACTTATAAACTTTTTAAGATTTTTGACCAAGTGTATCATAATAAATATTTCGACCGTTTGTCAATCGATTTGGGTTCTCTTGGCACCAAATGAAAGCTACAGCATCCTAGTAGATCGCCCAGAAATTTTATTTCGATTGGACATTTGGTTACAGAGATATATTTCGAAGAGTACTTAGGATTTATACAACTAAACCTTTTGAGATTTTTGACCAAAAGTATCATAATAAATATCTTAGCCGTCTGTCAACCGATTTCGGTTATCCTGGCACCAAATGAAAGCTACAACATTCTAGTAGAACCCTATACAATTTCATTAGGATTGGACATTTGGTTACCGAGATATCTTTCAAAGAGTACTTGGGAGTAATACAGGTTAACTTTTTGAGAGATTTTTGACCAAGGGTACCACAATAAATATCTCAGCCGTCTGTCAACCGATTTATGTTCTCTAAGCACCAAATGAAAGCTACAATATCCTTGTAAAAGGCTCTGAAATTTTATTTCGATTGAACATTTGGTTACTGAGATATCTTTCGAAGAGTATTTCAATAAATTCCTTTTTTATTTTTATATTCACTTGTTATCTTGCATAAGCTTTTGACCAGTCTAAGGAAAATTATTTTTCTATAAATAATGCTGACCTCATATAAAGTGTATACTAGCAGGTTATTATTTTCAATAAATTATAAATAACAAATTACAAATAAACAGGAATTCAATGAAAACTAACAATATGTTAAATGAAAGCTTTGAATTTATATATTGTGGGAAAAATGCAAGAACTGGACAGCCAAAATAACTAGTAAATGCCAAAACTGATTTACATAGTAGATATATCATTTTTACACCATAACCATGAACCCCAAGTACTTCGGAGCTATTTTATTCGACTGATTAATAGATATTAGACGAAGTGTATCCCGCTGATTTTCTTATCCATTTGTTAATCGATTCAAGATCTTTTGGCAGTTAACAAAAGATACAATATTCCAGAATATGTAAGCTATTTTTTTAACATTCCGATACAAGTTTCTAGGAGGTGTCTGGCATTTTTTGTAGTTTTGTCCATGGTCTGATGTTATTGGAAACCAATCCACTAGATGCCAAATCCACAATATTTTCTAGAACTTTTGATCAATCACACAAAATAAATTTGTTAAATACGAATAATACAACAATATTTTTAATAAGTGTAGAGTGTTCACCATAGGTGGATTAAATCGGGTTTATTATATCAAGAATGAATTTTGCGTATCAATTTCAATAAAAAAAAACAAGAATTATTGCTGCATCCAAAATAAAAGTGTATTTAGGGTAATTCGCCAATTGTTGAACGGTTAGTATTGGCATTTTGGTTTTCGTTTGTTTTTTCGTGCATAATTGCATTCATTTTTTTCATTTATTTAGTTAACATCAAATTCATGATAATACTGAATCAACAATTTGCCGCCATAATACTCGATTTGCAGCTGCAGCTCTCCAACCTCGGTCACACCCAACACTCGCCAGATCACGCTCCACCTGGTCCGCCCATCGTGCTCTCTGCGCTCCACGCCTTCTTGTACCATCCGGATGGTTAGCAAACACCAGCTTTGCAGGGTTGTTGTCCGGCATTCTTGCAACATGCCCTGCCCACCGTATCCTTCCGGCTTTGGCCACCTTCTGGATGCTGGGTTCGCCGTAAAGTGCAGCGAGCTCGTGGTTCATCCTTATCCGCCACACACCGTTCTCCTGCACGCCGCCAAAGATCGTCCTTAGCACCCGTCGCTCGAAAACTCCGAGTGCTTGCAGGTCCTCCTCGAGCAACGTCCATGTCTCGTGTCCGTAGAGAACCACCGGTCTTATTAACGTCTTGTACATGGTACATTTGGTGCGGGGGTGAATCTTTTTTGACCGCAGTTTCTTCTGGAGCCCATAGTAGGCACGACTTCCACTGATGATTCGCCTTCGTATTTCACGGCTCACGTTATTGTCCGCCGTTAGCAAGGAACCGAGGTAGACGAATTCTTCTACCACCTCGAAAGTATCCCCGTCTATCGTAACATTGCTGCCAAGGCTTGTCCTGTCTCGCTCAGTCCCACCTACCAGCATGTACTTTGTCTTAGCCGCATTCACCACCAGTCCGACCTTTGCTGCTTCACGTTTCAGGCGGGTGTACTGTTCTGCCACCGTTCCAAATGTTCTAGCAATAATATCCATGTCATCCGCAAAACAGACAAATTGGCTGGATTTCGTGAAGATCGTACCCCGGCTGTTGAGCCCGGCTCGTCGCATAACACCTTCCAGCGCGATGTTGAATAGTAGGCAGGAAAGTCCATCACCTTGTCGTAGTCCCCGTCGAGATTCGAATGAACTGGATAGTTCACCCGAAATCCTTACGCTGTTCTACACACCGTCCATCGTTGCTCTTATCAGTCTAGTCAGCTTCCCGGGAAAGCTGTTCTCGTCCATAATTTTCCATAGCTCTGTGCGGTCGATACTGTCGTATGCCGCTTTGAAGTCGATGAACAGGTGATGCGTTGGGACCTGGTATTCACGGCATTTCTGGAGGATTTGCCGTACGGTGAAGATCTGGTCCGTTGTCGACCGGCCGTCGATGAAACCGGCTTGGTAACTTCCCACGAACTCATTTACTTTAGGTGAAAGACGACGGAAGATGATCTGGGATAGCACTTTGTAGGCGGCATTCAAAATGGTGATCGCTCGAAAGTTCTCACACATTAACTTGTCGCCTTTCTTATGGACGGGACAGATTATCCCTTCCTTCCACTCCTCCGGTAGCTGTTCGGTTTCCCAGATCTTGACTACTAACTGGTGCAGACAGGTGGCCAACTTTTCCGGGCCCATCTTGATGAGTTCTGCTGCGATACCGTCCTTACCAGCCGCTTTGTTGTTTTTGAGCTGGTGGATGGCATCCTTAACTTCCCTCAGCGTGGGAGTTGGTTCGTTCCCGTCCTCTGCTGCACCAACATAGTCATTTCCTCCGCTGCCTTGGTCCTCCGTGCCTACATTCTCTTCGCCATTCAGGTGCTCGTCGAAGTGCTGCTTCCACCTTTCGATCACCTCACGTTTGTCCGTCAAGAGGCTCCCGTCCTTATCCCTGCAGATTTCGGCTTGCGGCACGTAGCCTTTGCGGGATGCGTTGAGCTTCTGATAGAACTTACGTGTTTCCTGTGAGCGGCACAGCAGTTCCATTTCCTCGCACTCCGCTTCTTCCAGGCGGCGCTTTTTCTCCCGGAAGAGACGGGTCTGCTGCTTCCGCTTCTGTCTGTATCGCTCCACATTCTGTCGGGTTCCATGCTGCAGCATTACCGCCCGCGCTGCATCCTTCTCCTCCAGAACCGCTCTACACTCCTCGTCGAACCAATCGTTTCGTCGACTCCGTTCTACGTACCCGATAGTGCTCTCGGCTGCGTTGTTGATGGCTGCTTTGACTGTACTCCAGCAGTCCTCTAGAGGGGCCACATCGAGCACACCCTCGTCCGGCAACGCTGCCTCGAGATTCTGCGCGTATGCGGTGGCGACATCCGGTTGCTTCAGTCGCTCTAGATCGTACCGGGACGGCCGCCGGTAATGTACGTTGTTAATAACGGAGAGTTTTGGGCGCAGTTTAACCATCACCAGGTAGTGATCAGAGTCGATATTAGCACCACGATAGGTCCTGACGTCGATAATGTCGGAGAAGTGCCGTCCATCTCCAGGTGTAACGAAATGGGAGGCTGTGCTGGAAGAAGATGCTACGAATGGCCATGTTCTTGGAGGCGGCGAAATCGATGAGGCGTAGGCCATTTTCGTTCGTCAGCTGGTGGGCGCTGAACTTTCCAATCGTCGGTCTGAATTCCTCCTCCTGGCCTACCTGAGCGTTTAGATCCCCTATGATGATCTTGACGTCGTGGTTTGGGCAGCGGTCGTACTCGCGTTCGAGCTGCGCGTAAAATGCGTCTTTGTCATCATCAGTGCTTCCGGAGTGAGGGCTGTGCACGTTTATTATGCTAATGTTGAAGAATCGGCCCTTGATCCTCAACCTGCACATTCTTTCGTCGATCGGCCACCAACCGATCACGCGCCTCTGCATGTCGCCCATCACTATAAAAGCTGTTCCCAGCTCACGTGTGTTGCCGCAACTCTGGTAGATGGTATGATTACCTCTAAACGTTCGCACCATAGATCCTGTCCAACACACCTCCTGCAGCGCTACGATTCCGAACCCGCGGTCCTTCAGTATATCGGCGAGTATGCGGGTGCTCCCGATGAAGTTGAGAGATCTGCAGTTCCACGTACCGAGCTTCCAATCGCAAGTCCCTTTTCGTCGCTGTGGTCGTCGCCATTGGTATCGGTTCGCATTCTTCTCTTGTTGATTTTCCGGTGCTAGTCTTTTTTACGGCTGGCTCGCAGGGCCTGACACCAACCCACTAACCCAGGGAGCTGGGCTTACCTTCCCGGAAGCTACGGGTTCTGCATTGGCATTTCCTCCAACTACAGTGCTAAATAGCTAGGCTCGAGCGCCAGTCTTCGCCGGGGGTGGTGTTTTTAATGGGCGCCCAGGAGATAATATTTTACCTGAGCTTCCACCCCCCCGTGCATAATTGCACTTTAGTTGAAAATATCCAGTGAACGTCTAGATCTACTTATTCCTTATACTGCCCATTGAATTTGTATTCCCTTAAATTCCATTTTCTAAGAGAACATTGAACTTTTGTATGGGAAGTCTGTAACCCAAATGTTGAACGCTTGCTTAAGCCAGCTCATCTTAATGTTGGACGGTTCTTGCTAATTGTTGAACGGTTAAAGCTTTGTTCGTAATTGATGACGTATAACCAGCGCTTGAATTTGAGTGAATATGAATAAAACGACCAGTTGTCAGCGCCAGCAACCACTACGAACGAATACGCAAAGGGAGCGAAGAAAAACCGAACCAAATGCGACTGCTGTTCCTCATCGGTCGGTTTAGTTGTGAAGCAAACTGACTGGCGATCGTTCATGCTCAGTTGCTGCGGTGAGGATGAAGATGGGAAAATGATTCGGTGGTTTTATTTGTTGCTCAAAACTTGTAAAAACAATCATTCTTTTGTTATGGGAATGTTGTACGTGACTATTGTAATCGATTTAATTAGAGTTTATGTCATTTGCACTGTAATAATGGGATAAAAAATAAGTATATTCATTGCCGTATACGCCGACGAAGAGAAAGATTCAGAGAGCCACCACGCATATGAACCACCATTTCTCACTCTCAGTAACAAATTTGATTGCTCATGCTCCCACTTGCTTCTGAAGCATGTTAGCCAATGAAGATATATAGCTACCGCTCTAGCTTGAGCAGCGTCGGTCAAAGAGAAGCAAATTTCTGTTCGTCCGGGGGAAAACGCTTCATTTTGCAAGCACTGCGTATAACCCGACATAAACCTATCATTCACCTGTTTTTATTTCTGGCATCAAACCCAACATAGACCCAACAGTTATCCGATATGGGTCTAACAGTTGTTCAACATTTGATAAAATTTGACCCGACTTTGACCCGACATCCGATATTTTTTCACTCTGGCGGAATTTTTTCCGGTTTTTCGAGTTTTGTGCCCAGCTAGTCCCAGCTAGTGGCAATTCATTTAAATGACAAGGGACCGCTCATTTGAAGAGAGCTCTAGTGGACTGAAATCGTTTTAAACATGCCTAGATGCAAAAAATGGCTGAAAAGATATGATTAGAAGCAAAAACGACAGAAGAAAAGTACGCCTATAAAAGCCCCTGAAACGCTCCTGGAAACCCATGGGACCCAGTCAACCCCCAAGAACACTCATGGAACGACCCTGAAATGCCTTAAAAACCCGTGGGTTGCTCCTGGAACGCCTTGAAATACTCCGGGGACCCCCTTAACACTCTGAATCCCTCTTGAACACCTCTGGAACGCCCTTCAAACCCATTGAAAACCACTGGAACCTTCCTGAAGTCCGCTGGAACACCCCTGGAACATCCCTGGAATGCCCTTGAAACCCCATGAAATGCACGGTTAGGTAAAATGAAAAAAAAAATCTTGCAGTCATGCTAACACCGTAGGTTTTGGAGATGAACCAGCCTCGGGCTGAAAATCTCCCTAATAATAATAATAATAATAATAACCGTAGGTTATGTCAGCGTTCAACAATTGGATCATGGATGAATAATGATAGTGTGATAATTTTTTTTTTTTCAAATTAAATTACAATGAAAATGTGATTTTAAACAAAGTTAAACTGTTAAAGACATCCTTCCAGTTCTTGTAACTATGGCGTGCCTTTGATATTTGTGGACGATTTGCCCGCAAAGCTTATTTCGTAACTGCAATTTCTAAAAATTAATCTTAAGAATTGTGCAGTTTTCGTGTCATTAGCGGTACAAAAATTTCAATTAATAATTTTGACAAAAAATATGTATCATTTTGAAACTTAATTGGAGCAATATCGTGACACACATGTATATACGTCTACATCATACGTTTATGTTAAGCAAAAATTACTTAAGTAAGATTTATAATGAAATTTACAGAAACTGTTCAACATTTGGGTAGTGTTCAACAATTAGCGAATTACCCTAAATATCTAAAAAAAATGAGAACAATGTATGAGACCTTGTGAAATGTTTGTTATTAAAGATTGTTTTTTACTGTTTTACAGTTGTTATCAAAACAGGGTCAATTATCTCTTAGATGTGTAAATTTTCGGACCATCTCGAGTAACATTTAACAAGGTCCAATTTTTTGCTTATGTTTTTGAATTTTTAAATTAAGTTTAAGTGCGGTTTTCATTTAATTGTTCTAAAAATCGATGTAAAATGTTAGTTCAAGGAAAAATAGTGAGAAATATTTGACCACTTGGCAAATTTTGAGGCTGGAAGTCAGCTTTCTACAGAAAAACAATTGAAAATCAAAGTATAACGTTCTTGGAAAATTGAAATTTATTACATCTAACATAGATCCGTGAATAATGTAACTCTAAGTGTGTCCAACAAACCATTCTCAAATTTGGTATTTTTCATGCGCTTTTTTCAAAAGTTATGGTAGGAAAAATTGTTATAGTGTATGCAAAAGTAAATGATTCATAAATTTCAGCGCATGTACAAAGACACATTCAAATTGAAAAATATTGAGTCAATAATGACACTTCTTCGTGTTCTGGGCTAGGAACCCATGTAACAATCTTGATTCTATTTGTTTTTATTTATTTTTATGATGGTTTTATTAGAGCATTATATATTCTAGTTGATCTTACCAGAGTTTCAGCTGAGCACAACTGTTCTTCATCTATTGATGGTTATTCATCTATTGAGTGGTTTTAAAAACACCTCCAAGAATACTTGGGATTCAGTTCAGTTTTATAGGGCTCTCGTAGTTATCTTCAATTAATTATTCTTGAACAAGAGCAACTGTTCTCGCGTAAGAACAGTTTTGCACATGAAAAATATAAAAAAAAAACTCAAGCATCCAATTTTGATTCTCACCGTTTTATTATCACTGCCAATTAGGAACACCTATCCAGAAAACCAACCTCGACGCGGTGCAGTACCAAATTCCTCCGGTTGCAGCATCCGAAAAGGTTGGTTTGGTCATCCAGGAACGTCGATTCCCGTGCAATCGGGAGGCCGACCATGATAAACATTGTAAAAAAACACTACTTAGGGTATCGCGCTACTTGGGCGGTGGTTTTCTTCGTCTGTTATTTTCGTCTGTTTTCCACTGTAACTCGGTCAATTTTGAACCGATTGACTTGAAATTTTGTACACGGGTAGATACTATACCTATCTCACCGCATTCCAAGAATTGTGTCAATTGGTTCAAGATTAACTAAGTTATAGTGGAAAACAGACGAATATAGAAGCCACCGCCCAAGTAGCGCGATTCCCTACCTGTTGAAAATGCTGACTGGAGGAATGAGACGCTGCACCGCGTCAAGGCTGGTTCTAAAGAGAGGTGTTCCTGGTTGGCAAACGGTACCGTACCGATGATTAAATTGGTCGGACGAGGCCCACATATTTCGCGGCGGTTCGATAAATTATTGTTTGCTTACAATTTGGCATCCAAGATTTATGACGTTCTCGGCGGAGTTAGCATAAACCTGCATCAAGAACGTTATAAATCTGAGTACTCTTGATCAACACTTTTTATCCTTGCTTAAGTTGATATAAATTTAAGACATTCTTGATAGAGGCCAACTAAGCTGCATTGAGAACGTCATAAATCCTAGTACACTTGACTAACGCTTTTAACTCTTGTTTGAGTTGAAAGTAATTTAAGACGTTCTTATGATGGTGCTGATTAAAACCATCGATAATAAACCGACCACCGACCTGGATTTCAATGGAAGCCATATTGAGAAAACTCAAGAACAATGTTCTCATGACCAGGAATAATAATTTTAAATATTTTATTATCGCATCATTTTCGAAGCGCGTTGCAATTTTTGGAAGTATCTTGCAGCATATATACGATGAATTTTGCTTAACAGTGACAACTTTGTTACACCTCGGAAATATTCCCAATTTGTGTTATAAATTAATTCCGATTACAATAACGTATCATTTTCACAGTGTATTTTTCGATTTATTTTCACTTACACTCCCGATCAAAAGTTTAGGGTCCCCCCCTCAAAAACATTACATTTTTTTAGGCCCATATCTTCGCCAATTTGCGTCCGATTTCAAAACCCTAGGTCTCATTCAAAAGATAATAAGTCAAAGAAACTTTGAACATGATTTACAAGAAACATTTTCAAAAAATTTTGTATGTAAACTTAACCCAAAGTAGCCAAATTTTGAAAAAATGAAAAGAATAAAAAAATGAATAAAAAATGAATAAAACTTACGGCAAAAAATGAATAGAAACTTACGGCAGTGTCGCTGGAAATTGGGTCGACCTAATTTTAAGATAAGAGCGGTAATATAACCCATTTTCTATTAGCTTTCAAGAGGTGGTTCCTCGTATAGAGAAATCAAAGATAATTTTTTTTTGTGCTGTTTTTGAGATATTCTATTTTGTTATTTAATCTTTTCTATGACTTTTTTTTATTTCTGGGTGGTTAATCGATGATACAAATTGTCTGTTTTAATATTTAGAATGTGTATGCCAAGTTTGAGCAAAATAAAAAGGAAACTAAGATATCACCTGTTTTGATGGAGTTGCTCTTCCTGAGAAATAACCATGAAAATTTTTCGCAGAAAAATGAATAAATTTATAGCAGTTCCTGAAGGCATTCTTAGTAGAGCAGTTGGAATGATTCTCGTCTGCCAGATGATGTTTCAAACCAAATTCTTAGAATCCCTTTCCGGACAGATTATCTGAATGAATTTTATTTAAGTGAAATGGTTGGAAAAAAGTTGTAAAAGACCGAAAACGAATTTACCAAAAGAATTACAAGAAGAATTCCAAACAAAACTGTCAGAGAAAAACCTTTTATATTTATTATTTTATGTTTATTTGCAAAACTCGTGAGAGTATAATCAGAGGAATCTGTGGTGAGATTTTTAAAATTTTGAGCCTTCAAGTTTTTGTGCACACTTAAGTCAGATCCGCACTTCAATTTTCGGCTTTCCGACATTTTATTATTAGAATTTGGAAAACACTTTGCTTAAAAGCTAAGTGGTCACTTTTTGCTGGAAACTGATTAACAATTTTGCAAAAAACACGGCTATGTGCAGTGTTGCAAAACCAGTAAAATTTGTAAGTTAGAAGATATATATATTTTTTTAAGTATACAAACGGGAAATTTAATGAAAAATATCTTGTTGAATTCTTAAAACTTTCAGTCGAATTTGAAAGACATATTTTTGCAGAAACTTTTTTCATGCTAAAATTGTACAAGGATAATTTTGGAGAATAATCTATTAATAATCTTTGACTTGAGCTAACGTGTATCAGCCTAATAAGTTTTGACGGAAAACCATGTACCGTAAGCTGGGGTCAAATTGATTAACGGGGTCCAATTGTTCACTCGAGGATCAAATTATATTAGCATGCTAGGAACTGTCACAGGTCACTATGGTCGTGAACTTCTCACCTCATCTAACTCCAAAATAAGTACCGACTTTTAAGTTTTTAGAAAAACCTAGGATTTAATTATTTATTTATGGGGTTTGAGATGTGTTTCTATCTCTTAGCAAAAGTTTGATTATGTAACTATTCTTGGCATGCATCGGTTTCAAAAGTTACATTTGATCAAAAATGTGATTTATTGTAGTAGAACACACTTATTCTTAAGGTGTCACGATGCATCACCAAGCTCTCATACGAATCATTTACTTTTTTGCTTTTCAATGATTGTTTGCCTCGCGTTTCTGAAGTGATAAAAACTGTCAATCTTACAGCCACGCAGCAGAATCATCGCTATTACTGCGAGTGAGCAAATAGGATGATACTTTTTCATACGACTATTCGCTTTAGTGGCCGAGAATTATCACTTTGAAATTTCGAGCCACATATCCAACATGGCTGCCGTAAAAAGCCTTAATTGTACTAGGTACTCAAAAAAAGAAACAACGCTTATCTACGTAAATGAAAACGCGCTCCTGAATAACCTACATTCAGGGTTTGCGAAGATAACAACGTCATAATGACCTGAGAAGACTGCTACGGTGGTCACGATAATAAGACTACATCGTAGAACATTCTTTAAACCATTACAGATATTATCTATGCCGTCCAAAACAGATCTCAAACAAATCTCAGAGCATAATTTATCTTATCCTGCAAAAGCTTAAATAAAGAAAAATCTCCATCCTCGAAATCGGTGGCTCCAGCAGTATCCTTGGCCCTGGAGACCTCACACATCCGTATGCAGCAGCCGCACCACACCGAAGCCAAAGCGAAAACCGTCCAGACTGGTCGTTGCCAAAAAAAAAAATAGAAAAATAACGCAAACCAGAACAAAGACCCGGATTGGAAAGAAAAGTCCAAATTTATCTCTCTCGACGGAAGGGAATTATTATAAGCCTCGTTTACCCCCAGTCGGCAGCAGTACTCTGAGCTGCGGCATAGGTTTTGTTGGCAGCGAACGAAGACTCCAGGGAGACACCCCGACCGTCGTCGAAGCCGTCGTCGTCGATTTAGTTGCGTAAAAGCACATTGTTTTATTGATTTCGGGATTCAATTGTTAGTAGCGACTGGAAATAGAATTAAGGGGAAGGCTGTTCTTGTGCCAGTTGATTGGAGAACAATCGTACGTACTAGTACTTTAACAAAACAAGACGAATTCGGCTATCAATAGTCAAACTCTAATGAAATAAACAGTTCTCATGGATTTAAGGACAAACGTCTTGACATCCCGCTTCAACAGTGCATCAAAACTTCAAAAGCACAAATCTCAAGAAGCAAGCTTCACACAACACAGCATTTTATTATTCTGTTCTTGCTCACTTGTAATAAGCTTAAAAAAAATAATATCAGGTTCGCTGGTTTTGTTTACGAAGTGATTTGTGCCCTAGAAATCGTGAGTATATAGGTGCCAAAGTCGGCCATTGTGGCGGCCATTTAGGGATTTCAACAAGTCTGTCCTTAAACTTTAGAACTTTTTAGTGAAATTCACAAAAGAACATCGATTCGAGATGACGATGAATCTGGGCGTAAGCAAAAATAATATCGTGTTAAGTACTGTTCCTTTTGATTCCACCGAGAATTTGCATCCTTTGACAGATACGTATTTCGACCTCACTGTGGGGTCGTCTTCAGTGTCTTGTACTTGACTCGACTAGAGTCAATTTGATAATTAACTTAACAGCACTTAACCCGATTTTCTTTTTACTTATCGATTTGAGGACGAATTTATCGCTAGATTTTCCCTAACGTTATTACGTTATTCCCTAAATGTATTATCTAAAAATGTATTTCTTCGAATAGCTTTATACTTAATGATTATTTGGCCTATTTCCCATTCGACATAACCATCTTCCCCACGGAACATTTTTGATTAAAATTTATTCAAGAAGGTGTGTAAAACCTTCATAACACCATAATTTGAACATTTAGGCTTTATGAAAGGGTATCATAAGGTTATGAAACCTCTAAATCATTTTCACTACAAATCAAACATAATATTACATTCTACCGGCCATGTAGTTACAATAGATGTCTTTACCTACTAGTAATCCTACAGGCAACAACACTGACTAGCGTACTCCTTATCATATTTAACCTCCCATAACGATGAGGCTAACTGTTTCACCACCATGCAATACCTTCTCAGATTGCTGTACGTTTTCTCTTCCTCCTACAACCTCCCAGACTGACCTCGAAATGAGCAGTGGTGAACTTTCCCCAGGTTTTCTCCATACACACATTTCGCCACTGCTAGGTACTTCCCAGAAGGACAGAATGTTCATTATAATAAATTGTTTTCGGTAATGAAGAGCGGCTTCGGGTAGAGTGAGAAAAAAGCAGTAGTCGACCCTAATTTTACACGCAAATTATATTTATGAAGGGATGTGAAACCCCCACCAAATTTTGCGACACTCAATAAGCATTCAATCAGTGCGCGCAGTGTTTTGGTTACGGTTAGATGTTTCGTGAACGACGAGGCGATGAAGGTTTTGCGAAAAGAGAATTGCAGCAAATCAAACTGGACAGTTTGATGAAGTTCATTGGTGTTCCTCGTTGACTATGGGGTTTAAAAAACTTCAAAGCCTTCAGTATGACTCAGTGGTACTAATAATTACCAGGAACAACCCAGTCACTGCAGATACATGAAGTCATTAGGTTATTTTGTTTGTTCAAAAGGAATGGGATACCATTGCACTGTGGTCCACGAACCAGATTTACGAAGAAAGATGCATGCAACGCCTTCAAATGAGTTTTTAGACAAATATGGTCTTCTACAAAGTTGTCCCTAATAATAAGGCCCTCTTTTCAATGTACATGAACATTAGGGTGGTCCATATTTTCAAAGAAATTGGTTACCAAACTTTTTTATTTGCAAGAATAACTGTATACATTCTTCGGGAAAGTTGTAGATCTATCAATTTTGAGCAAGTTTGCTGCAGACACTTTTTATGTAGCTTTGAAATTGACCGATCTTGAGGTATTTTTCTGAGTAAGCTTAGGGTGGTTCAAGAAAATCTGGTTTTTGGCGTTAAGGACAAGGTATTTGGAGTACATAGCTCAAAATTTCTAGAGCACCGTTTTTTAGAACCGTTGAACGGATTTGGATGCAAATGCATCACGCTAATTGTTCAGTGGTTGTCAACAGCGTGATGCATTTTAATCCAAATCCGTTCAACGGTTCCAAAAAACGGTGCTCTAGAAATTTTGAGCTATGTACTCCAAATACCTTGTCCTTAACTTTTTCGGTTTCGATTTTTCATCAAAGTCGCCGAAGAATCAATTGTAGAGCATTTGAAGACGCGTCGTTTCGTGCGCTGAGATGGTCGCTATCTCTTTTGGTACCAAAGTTACAGGCGTTTTTCTTAAAAAATCATAGTTTTTTAAAAAGGTGATATGGTGGGTTGGGGCAAACATAAAAATATCTTTTGCCCGCATTCAAAAGAATAAATTTTGTTATAAAACATATCAAAAAATTAGAGGGGTGTTATTTTTGTAACTCAAGTGAAAAATACTTGAAATGAGCCTATTTTTTCTAGAAAATCATCAATATCTTTTGAACGGAATGACGTAGCAACATTCTCAGCACACGAAAATGCGCGTTTTTGGAAGCTCTTAAGTGGTTCTTAAGCTACTTTGACGAGAAATTCGAAACAAAAAAGATAAAGCAATAAAACGATTTGTTCTAGCGTCACCCTATGAAAACTATGGGAAAATGCTCCAAATGTGGTCAAAACAGTTTAAACGCTTTATTTTTTTTTGTTTCAAATTTCTCATCAAAGTTGTCTAAGAACCATTTTTAGAGCTTTAAAAAACGCACATTTTCGTGCGCTGAGAATGTTGCTACGTCATACCGTTCAAAAGATATTGATGATTTTCTAGAAAAAATAGACACTTTTCAAGTATTTTTCACTTGAGTTTTGAGCTGCATAAAAAGTGTCTTCAGCAAACTTGCTCAAAATTGATAGATCTACAGCTTTCCCGAATAATGTATACAGTTATTCTTGCAAATAAAAAAGTTTGGTAACCAATTTCTTTGAAAATATGGACCACCCTAATTTTCATGTATACAGTGTCGGACAAAACAATAAGACCAGCGGTCCTATTTCATACAAAATGGCCAAGTTTGAGTATTACATACTCGGTTTCTAGTAAACCGATTTGGCTGAAATTTTGACAGCCGACTTCGAATTATGGGAATTTTGATTTGTATTAAATTGATTGAGTTCTGTTCACTACTTCCAAAGTTACAGATATACGGTGCGACAAAATTCTAACACCAGATTTTTATTATGATTATGTGTTGCTAATTCAATAAAAATGTCCCCAAGTTTAAATGGCATCCTTGATTTTAGTACTTGTTTATCAATCATCAAGTATCAGATACTCTCAAATATCCCTGGGTACTGATAATCTGAAAATGGTCCTATTATTTTGTCGTTTCGCATATCTGTAACTTTTGATGTAGTGAACAGAACTCAATCAATTAAATACAAATCAAAATTCTCGTAATTCGAAGTCGACTGTCAAAATTTCAGCCAAATCGGTTTACTAGAAACCGAGTATCTAATCGTCAAACTTGGCCATTTTGTATGAAAAATGGCTTGTGGTCTTATTGTTTTGTCCGACACTGTATTGAAAAGAGGGCCTTACGTTTAGGAACAACTTTGTAGAAGACCATATTAATCTAGAAAATCAATGCGCTGTATACATCTTTCCTCGTAAATCTGTTTCGTGGACCATTGTGCATTGCTTAAAATCCTTTAACTGTTGTACTGACATACTAACATTGCAGACGTAATGAATCAAAGCGAAAGTTTCTAATTAGATTGACAATTTGCGGTCTTGGCTTGAGAATAAAATCATCCAGGCAATGGGTTTCTTTTCATCGTTAGGCCGTTCGCAATGCTGTTTTATTTTGTATGGCGAGTTTTAAAAATTTTAAAACTCGCCATACAAAATAAAACAGCATTACGAACGGTCTTAAATTGGGCTCAGTTTGTTGATCTGATGAAATGCTTAACTTTTGCGCTGTCTGCGTGGAGGTGACGACAATGAAATGTTAGCTGCGGGATGATCTAGTAAAAAAGTTGGGCGTTAACTTCAGTTAATTATACGTTGATTGGGTACAGCTTCGGATTCATCGATGCAGTCTGACTTTTCATATTTATGTTTTTCTGACCTCAGAGAAGAATAATAAATCATGTCTTTATGACTGATTTTAAAAAGAAGAGCAAAAATTAAATGCAAGCTAGAAGCTAGAATTCAAAAACACCTATAATCTGTAATACAAGGTAAAACAGAAGATGAATGATGAAACAATAGCAAGTAAAAAAACGAATTTGCAAGGTAGAACAAAGTCAACTAATATAGAAGAGACAATAGAAGAAAAATAGACGAAGTAAAGGATTAAACTATCAATTGGTGTATTTAGTGTCAACGTATGTCATGATTGTACACATTCACGAAACGCGACGCGAGACAAGACACGACACTTATGGTTCTTACAATCGTCAAAATAGTTAATAAAGATTAAAGCTCGAAGATGGCACATCAATAAATGTGACACCCGGTCACTGCTGACTGGCTTCCAATGCAAATACATGTGAAAAGTGAAAATTTCGAACCCTAGTTGCTATTATTTATTTGCATGTTATCAAAATTGAATTTTTTGAATTCATTCACATTTGTCAGTGAAACTAATTTACAATGCAACAGAAAAATTTAGTTTTTTTTTTGTCTTTTTCCAAAAATTCTGAAATCCATACATCCAGTATTTTGACTGAGAAACATCTTAGGAATAATTGCAAAAATTTTCCAGCAATTCTGTGGAATTTTGCAATTACTACTACATCTCACCTGACCTTTTTCATGCATAAGCTAATGTTCATCCTGTTAACGCAGTGCACGCTCAGCGTGCCTGCCTGTGTCATAATCAGTGAAGAGAATTGTCAGACAAAAGGGGCACAAAACAAGCAACAAAGGAGACGCGGCGATTACTCTTCATCCCAACTGGTAACAGATAATGACATGATCTCGAAATTTTTTGTTGCAGACAAAACGGAAGCTGAATTTGTTGCGTACTTTTCAACTCGTGAATAATCATTTATTACTAACCCAAAATCGAAACTTTTTGATGACACATCTTCAGCAGCGTTGCAGTGTTTACCGACTCGAAGTTACCGCTCGAAAATTACAATGCAAGGCTTAAAAATCTCTAAACTCGTGGTGCACGATCTTTGTCCTATTCTGTTCAAGTTGGGACAAACGTATGTCGCATTGGGTAGAATGTCGCAACAAATTCAGGTTGCGACATTGTCGTTATTGTTGCGCGATAGTTGAATTTTGATTCACTGGTCATAATGTTCCCAATGCACGACTACGGCTAAGATGTGCTTCTTTTACCTGCAAAATTTTATGTACATCGGTTCAGAACTTGTTTTGTAACAATGAAACAGTAGAATGTGCGCGACTGAATTGTATACAGCACCTAAATTAACTCCTCAGCGCTGTAACTTTTGGAATTGACAAAGGAAATGACTGAAATTTTGTACGTAAACCTCCCAGTATACATTTTTTGCATAGGAAAATTAAAAAACAAACCAATGCACTATCAATCATTTTATAGCCATCAGTTTGAGAAAGATTACAAGTGGTAGTCGAAATACGCGTATCTGTCAAAGGATAAGCAAAATAGGGCGGAATTAAGAGGTACAAGACTGATTACACTCATTCGACGACACTTTTTTACAATTGAAATTCATAATTAAGGCATAGGTTGCCAGCATTCACTTTCCAAATAACTTATTTTGCCTCGCATTTTCTTGGGACAAATCCAAAGGCCCATTTCCAAGATTGTAATTCCCACTTGGTTTGCTAGAGTATTTAAAATTATGCTAACTTTTGCGCAACGAAAACCTGCGCCGCCGTGACTTTCTGTGACAAGTGTGTTATTTGGGTTTTCTGAGACCCCCTGAAACACCCCGAAAAAAAAACCGTCAGCCCTAGGCTGGTTCATCTCTTTAAAAGTATGACGGGGGTTGAGAAGGGAAAGAGGAGAACCCTGGCAGAGTCAGGGAGGGGAAAAGGGTTTAACAGAGTTTTTTTGTGTGTAGTATGAACGCGAAAATAACTGGCAATTGTTGGGGTTGTCTGGTCCGGGTCTAGCTGGGTCTGTCATAATCAAGCTTGGTAGGTCTTGTCATAATCCATCGGGGTCCGTTTTCGTTGCAGGTCAATCTTCTTGGTTTGTAGTTCCGTTCATGTTCCAAATAAAGTTCCTGTGGTGCGGTCTGCCTCAGAATCTCACTCCGTGCCAGTTCGGGTTTGGAATCCACATGAAACCGGGATGAGTGAGTCGCAGGTTAGTTTTGTTGGGATGGTAACATAAGGCTGGATTTCAAAAGGCTGAATGCACAAAAGGCTGAATACGAAAGGCTGAAATCAAGAAAGTGTAACATAAGGCTGAATTTACAAAAGGCTGAAAATGCAAAAATGCATATATAAGTTATAGCACTTCTTCCTTTCTTGGAGTAACGCCCGAACTGAGATCAAGCCTGCTTCTCAGCTTAGACATATCGAGTAACAGGTACGAAGATACTCAATTCCAAAGGGCGTCAAGAAAATGTTCATTAAGTTGTTAGTCCGAACGCGAATCGAACGCGTAACCCTCAGCATGGGTATTAGTGTCGAAACAGAGCTTAGTGAAGAGGCTCTAATGGTGCATACCAACGAACACAAAAAGGAACTGATAATATTCATATCGTTAATTTTTCCTTCTTTAGACATGAGCTATTCTTTCGAGTCATGTTGTTTTGAAGATTGTTGTCAATATGTTGACAATATCATCAGAGATTTTCCCTTCTTTGAAATATATGCTATTCTTTTGAAAAATACTGTCTTAGTAATGTCAAGTCAGGCGTTCAATAATCCACAGCATTATTAACCAGTCGTAAAACTTTCTGATTGAGAACATCGTAACTGAAGCCTGTTCCCCCAAAATGGCTTAGTTTGGCCAACCATGAACTAAGGGACGGTCAATCTTCAAGCTCTAGCAAAACCAATGCAAGTGCCATGGCTGGGTAATCGACCAACAAGCAAATGCGTTTGAAAACTAGTCAAACCACTATTTCAGCCTTTTGTAGTTTCAGCCTTTCGTGTTTCAGCCTTGTGTTATTTCAGCCTTTCGTAATTCAGCCTTTTGTACGTAACCCTTTCGGTTGTCCGTGTCAGGCTGGGTTTTTCATTGGCTTGAGGGAGTGAATGTTTGGTTCCTTAGAAGTGTCAGTTGTTTGAGCTGGGTCGTTTTCGGGGTTTGTGGTTACAAGTTCAATTTCAAATATGTAGAGTGACCTTGATGTGCTCAGGGCTCCACCCTGTGCGAGTCCTGGCTTGAAACCCACAGGCGGCAGAGATGACGAGCCACGGCCAGTGGGATGTTTTAAATTTGGTCTTTTGGAAATACAAGCAACGTTGTTTGCCGGACCTTATCTGAAGATAGAGCGCTTTGTTTGTCCGTGATATTGTACTGAGTACGTAGATCCTCCAGGGTCCTGCAGTTTGCGATAATATGCTCCACTGAATTTGGTCCTGAGCAGGTATCGCAACGAAGTCGGAAATTTCCGGCGCCGCCCATACTATGGGAAAGTCTGGTATGCCCTGTTCGCAGTCTAGACAGAACAACTTGATCTCTTCGAGATGTCAGGTCCGGCCAACGCTGCGGGCTCGGTTTGATCTTCCGGGTAAAAAGTATTTGCCTCGACCAGAGAAAGTCCCACGCTTCTCTGACCCTGTGTCTAAGCCAAATCTTGACATCGTCCCCCGGTATCTTCGGCGTGAGGAGTGCCCCTTCACGACCGAGAGAAGTCAGGCTGTCAGCTTCTTCGTTCCCCTCGATACCGCAGTGGCCCGGCACCCACATGAAGGTGACCTCATTTTGGCATTCTTTCAGCAACTCCTGAATCTCTTGGACGAAAGGATGTTTATTACTAGGGCTCTGCAGAGCGTCGAGTACGCTGGCCGAATCCGACACGATTGGCAGTGGGGCAGAGCAGGGGTGAGCAATGGCTCGCGATATCGCTACCGCCTCGACTGAGAACACCGAGCACAGGCTTCCTAGTCGGTGAAATTCGTTGTAGTCTTCACTATGTATGCCGATGCCAACCAACTCATCCTTTTTAGAGCCGTCAGTGTAGATAATTTCCGAATCTCGGCACTTCTCACAGGCTCTTCTTGCAAAACTGGCCTTGACGCTTTGAGGGTTTGCGCCTAAGTGATGCACAAGCCCTCTGTTTACCAGTCGTTCCATCACTTTGGCAATGCAGCTGGTAAGTGTGATTGAGCGAAAGTTGTCCACAGTGTTTGTGGGATCCGACCCCTTCGGAATTGGGATCACGAGCCGTGTCTCCAACTGCTGGGCAGAGTATCGTTAAGCCATTCGTTATTGATGGTGTCTATAAAATCAATGACGACTGTTGCAGCTGTCGGATGTCGCTTAATAAAGGCGTCACTGTATCGGTTGATAGATGATATTCCACCAAAATGGTCGGATAGAGCATCCGCTATTGTTGGTGCGTCTCTGGTTGTGGTATTTTCTATTTTCAGGGCAAACCCCTTTTGTTGCCTTTTTCCTTGCAGAGCATTCAATTGCCCCCAAAGTTGGGACGCAGATTGGTCGTCGTTAATCTGGTCTAGGAAGGTGGCCCAGGAAGCATCCTTTGCCTCTCGGATGACCTGCCTGCAGTTGTTTCAAGCTTCATGCCATTCGTTCGCTATTTTCTCCCAATCCGGGTGTTCAGTCGCTTCAGGTGCCTCAGGGCTTTCCGCCGTGCCTTTACCGATTTCTTTACCTCGTCTGTCCACCAATGGAGAGCTTTCCGGCCTAGATTAGGGCTGGTTTGGGGTATCGTGTTCGCCGCTGCCTCTCCAATGATAGAGGAAAGATCCAGTATGTCTTCTGGGGGGGTTGGTACATAGACGATCCTCAAGCTGCGCTTGAAAGCTAGCCCAGTCTGCTTGGTCAAACTTCCATCTAGGCCTCCTGGAGGTTTTTGGGACATCGCTGCCCGTGAGGGTGACCAATATTGGCCGGTGATCGCTTCCGTGCATGTCCGGGTCTGCTTCCCACGTCAGTTTTTCAATTATCTGTGTGGAAGCTAGAGTAACGTCTATGGCCGATTCAATTATGTTTTCCTTGCTTCTGCGGTTCACCCGGCCAAAGGTATTAGAACCGTCATTCAAGATCGAAAGTCCATGTTTGTTGGCAGTGTTGACAAGGATAGATCCCCGGAGATTTGATGTCCTGCTTCCTCATGCTCGATGATGACTATTGACGTCACCGAGGATCAGTCTAGGTTCTGGAATCTGTTGGAGAACTTCGTCAATTTTTTTTTCTTTAAGTCTGGCACCTTTCCATTTGGCAGGTATATCGACGCGACGGATAGTGGAAAAGGCCATGTGATCCGTGCTGCGATTATAGGTAGGTCGCTGTTCAAGTCTATCAGCTCCGAGGATAGTTCGGTAGCTATTCCCAATGCAACCGAATGGTAGATGTTCTGCTCGGTTCTGACATACCATCGATGGCTACTTCGAAGAGTTCGGTTCATTTGTTCTGTTGTTGCTTGGTGGAACTCTTGCAGGGCGATCACTGCTGGAGCGTGCATATCTTTTTGGATCTCCAGGTCTGGGAGATTATGGAAGAAGCCGTTAATGTTCCATTGCAGGGCTAAAACCTGGTGAGGGCTTCGGGCTGGAAGATGGGTCTCACAACCCGGGTTGGGGTTCCCGGGATGTCCAGGTTCCTCGCTTGGAGGACGAATCCGGTTTTTGTGGGACTTACAGCCCGGGTGTGGGTTCCCAGGATGCCCACCCGGCCGACGTCTTGTAACGTCATGATTGGCAGTGGTATTGGGGGATCGGTGTTGGAACGGACGGCTCTTGCTGAGGTTTCCGGGTTCTGGTATGGCACGATAGGTAGAACATTCGGTTATTGGCTCTGGGTTGCGGGTTCTATCTGCATCTATAACAACGTGGAGTCTCTGCACGGGTGAACTACAGCTTGGGTTGAGGTCCCCAGGAAGCACATGCGACCTGCCTGCTTTGATCACGGCCCGTAGCGAGCGCTGTGCAACTGGTTGTAGAGCTGAGAGCAGGCTTGTAAACATTCGACACTTTTCACTACTTTCGTTTCGTTGCCGCAGTCGGGTGTCAGCTTGCTTTGTTTCATTCGAGCGTGACCGCTACCTCTTACACACAACACGAGCGGCAGAACGAAGATCAATAAACAAAAAAGTGGATCAAATCAACGTCGTCTGACACGATGACATTTGTCTAATTCCAGCTTTTCGCAAGCTTTCAGCCAATTTTGTTTAAAGTGGTATAATATTAGTTTATTCGTGTGTGATAAATCGATTACGACACATGCATTTATCCAAAACAGCTCTTTTTATGGGAAAGACAGGAATAACAAAAACCGAACCATCTCCCGAAGACGCAATCGTGGTCAAGCGCATTCATTCGACATTTTTGTTCCGTACAGTAGTTTGATCGCTTGTGTTGTGAATGTTGGAGACAAAGGCAGCCGAATATCGACGAAAAGGTGTCAAAGACTGTGATTGCTAACAAGATTGGCTGAGAGTTCCAGGCGGCAGGCCCAAGTGGGCCTAACGGCGCAGTTTCGTCGGAGGGTTGGTGGCAGGACTTACAGCCCGGGTTGGGGTGCCCGGAATGCCCAGACGTCTCACAGAGAGAGTCATTCGGTCTGGAATTCGATTTACTACGCATCTGGTTCAATCGAACAGGAGAGTTTGAGATACGACAGTATCTGAAGGGGTTTCGTCTTGGGTTGGTGTTCGCTCCCACGACGTCCTTCCGAGGATTGGGCGTTCCGATCTATTCCAACAGCGTAGTTTCTTGGCTATTGTTAACTTTTTTTTGGGTTGAGGTCCCCAGGAAGTACATGCGACCTGCCTGCTTTGATCACGGCGTGAGGCCCATAGCGAGCGCGGTGCAATTGGTCGTAAAGCTGAGAGTTCCAGGCGGCTGGCCCTAGTGGACCGAACGGCGCGGACTCGTCGGAGAGCTGGTGGCGGGACTTACAACCCGGGTTGAGGTGCCCGAGGCGAGAATTGGGCGCGATCGAGGATGGAGAGCGGCAGTCACAAACCGTGCATTGTGGCGTACTATTGTTGATTATGTCTTGTCTTAAATGTGATGTTGAACAAATAAATGTATGTATGCATGTATGTACAAAAAGCGTTACAAGGGGGAGGGGGAGTCTAAAATTTCCGATTTTAGCATTACGTAATTTGTGTGCCATGCCTAATGATACATAATGAATTATATTTAGTAGTATCAAAGACTAGAAGGCAATGTTCTGTGTCTTTAAAACATTAAAGGTGGTTCAAACTTTTATGAAACTAATGTTTTAGAAGTAACCGTTACACCTGTAGACTTAAGGAGCAAAACTCAAGAACATTTGGGATGACCTAGGAAATCCCGACTGATCTGATACTGTCTATTGAACTTTCAGAAGAGTTACTAGACATGATAGAATACAAATCGTAGCTTTGTATAATGAAAAAAGTTACCGTTACACGCGTAGACTTTAGAATCTAATCTCAAGAACAGTTTGGATGACCTAGGATATCCAGGAAAAAAAAATCTACATCAAATTCTAACCTTTCTATGCTGTTGAGCACTGAAACCACAGAAATACATAGAAAAACTCGATAATAAGGCTTAGAAAAATTCCGGCTTCAAAGGGTAAAGTGAATTCCACTACTTTGTTTTTTTATCAACTTCACTGCCCATAATCGTATAGTTGACGTAAGCGCCACTGTAGTTTTCAATACACTTATGAAATTTTAACAATGAATAATGGAAAGTTTTAAGTTTTTTTTTTTTCACGTTGACATCTAGCTAGTGATTAGATCTTGTGTTCTATTGAAAAAAAAAACTTGTCACAGTTATGAACATGCGATAGATATTGGCTTGTGAAGGCTGACGATGTCAATAATGGTGGTTACGTCAACTATGCGATCATGGGCAGTTCAATCATCTTCATAAAGATTCGTTTATATATATATATATATATATATATATATATATATATATATATATATATATATATATATATATATATATATTTGCCACAATATTGTTTTGAATCTGTTCGATGGGCTGATGTCTGTTAGCGAAACTCTCAGATTGTTCTTCAGAATTGCATGAACGCGTCTTTTGATGGTGTTTCAAATTGAACGAACAAAAGATAGAATATCATGTTTAAAAATTAATTCAAACGACACTTGAATTCACCTGCAGGCACCCTCTTCAGGAATACTGCAGCCTCACCACATCTTCTCCAGCGAGTAAATCCTCAACAACCTGTGTCATCGGTACTGGGCAGCAGCTTGTACCTCTCCAAACAGACGCCCTCTACTATCGACAAAACAAACAAAGTTCCTCCGCCGACTGACTGACTGGAGGAACGAAACGACACAAAGAACCAACCAAATTTCATCCTCGTCTTCGTTCTCGTCACCGTCAAACAAATGAAGCTATTTGCTCAGGCTGACGACTCGCTTTCGTCGTCCATCTCCTAGTTCCAGCAAGATTTCGTTTTTTTGTATTTCTTCTTTTGCAACCAAAAGTGCGCCGTTCATCTCTCATTGTTTCCCGTGTATGAAAAATGGGACAAAAACTTGGACGACTCCCATGATCCAGCAGCGTCCTTCTGTGTGACGCAGCTTTCCACACCTGAGTTTTCCACCGCCACCGTTGGAGATGCTAATGCTTTCGCCGTAACCAGCAGCTGGTAGCATTCCTTTTCGTTGTTGTTGGTGTAGGGATGTGCGATATTCAATATCTTGGTTGAATTTCACTGGTTCTAGAAATTCGGTTAGAGACGGCATTTGCTGATTTTCTTTACGATCTGTGATAAATTTTATAAAATAAAATTTAATATCGCACAGCCCTATCCATGGAACATCCCAAGAGAACATGAGATGAAAGTTTCCCCACACCAAAATTCTCTTCTGGTTATATAAACATTAACGAGTTTTCCCTTTTCTCTACATGCGAAACGGATTGAATCCAACCCGCAATCATCACTATTTGTACTAGAGAATAAATACAAGAAACAGATTAACCTTTAGAAGACATAAGGTGGGTTTAGACGCTGCATAAATCAATTCGAAACAGTTTTTTTTTTCCTTCCTGAATATGTATGAAGATTCGCTCCGCTGATTTTAGCTTTAATTATAGATGATGTTGCCTTACGAGTTTCGACTAACGCCTCCCACGATGATCCTCTTTCAGCGAAAAGGGTCAATTAATCCACTCTAGTTTAGCTCCAATTAGTTCCCATCCCTCACATCCAGCTGCTCGACCAGGATCTTTGTTATTCTACGCACTACCCCCACTGCATCCACTTGGTCGTCTTTTGTGACCCTCAGCTTGCCCCCATCACTCATCCCCTCCAGCCACCGGATCCGGTTCCGGAAACATCGCCATCACTATCACTCTCAATTATCCACTTTTTCACTTTCGCCACATTCCATCATCGGCCGAGGTGCCACCCATTTCCCACACCCAACCAAAAGAAAAATACAGATTTTCCCCGTCACTTTCTTCCTCGTTTTCTTCCGTCTAACTTTCTCGGAATCTGCCCTGCCCAGCTGCAGGGGCGTAATCCCATTTGCTTATCACACCGAACCGCGCGCCAGCTAAATCTCAATCGCTGATTGCGGAGGTCCGTCAAGTTGGAATCCTTTCTTTCGACCCCACCGAAATCGAAATTCCTCCACACGCACACGCACCGACCGTCGTTTAAAACCGAAACCTAGAGAAACCGGGATGTCCCCCCAAAGAACGCACGCACGGAACACACGCAAAAGAACGCAACGCGCCAAACCGCCAGACGCCAAGCCGTACCGAAACTGACTGACTTGATTTTGGGCACCTTGGACACTGTGGAGCCCGCGCAGCAGCAGCAGCAGCAGTAGGTACGAGACCCTCTGGCTAGAGCTTGACTGGCTGGGGGCGGGGCGGTGTGGGATGTTTGGGGAATTCTATCATGTGGCTAACATCCTATACGGCGAGGAATGGATGGGCGAATACTTTGGTGGGTGTCCCTTCTGTAAGGATGTTTCATGCGGCAGGAACTCACGAGAGAAGGATTCATTCAGTGGTGCAGGAGAAAGTTACTGAAGGGTGGTATGCAGTTGAGTCCTCGATTGCTATAATATGGCTTTGATATTTGAACTTGAATCTTCTGAAATTTTGTCGCCTATCTACAGGACAATGTCCGACGGGGCTAGATAGGCGCCATCCACAAATTACGTAACGCTATAGGGGGAGGGGGTGAGTATGGCCGAGCGTTACGGCTCATACAAAAATTTTCGTGTTTTCATACAAAAAGGCGTTACGGAGGGGGGAGGGGGGGTCAAAAAATGTCTATTTTAGCGTTACGTAATAAATGGATGCTGCCATATACAAAAGTTAACGAACAAAACAAAAGTAGTTGCCGGTATGCTTTCGTTATTTATTGATTTCTTCAATTTCTTTAATTCGTGTTAATTATTCCTAATTTCAGTTTATTCATTATTTTCTTTGAAATTTCAATAATTACTAAGATACCATAGACTATCAATGACGGATTTCGCGCCAACTCGAACAAATGTTGGCAGCACCCTCTCAGATTACAACGAAACTTTCTTGGTGTGTAGACCTTGCCCAGATAAGCCACTTTGCATACTCATTTTTCTAATTTTTTTTCTCGACTAACTTTTGAAAAGGGCTAAACTTTTTTTTATGGATTTTTTAAAAATGTTTTTAATCAAAAAATGACTACTCCTACAAAAAAGTGTTGTATGGGTGATTATCACAAAATAAGTCAAATTTTAAGAAAAAAATCCAAAATGAGCCCTACACTGAAAAAAATCATTTCTAAAAATTCAAAGTTGATTTAAAAAAAAACACCATTTTTGATTTTGATGAAATTTTGTCTCAAGACAGGTAATTATGTTCCCTACCAACCGTCCATACATCGGCAGCCAATTAAACGCCCCATAATAAATTCAAAAGTTTCCATAAATAATTCGAAAATTGCCAATAAATAAATAGGGGTGGAAGCAATAATAAACTATAAAAGTTCCATAAACAAATCAAAAAGCGCATAAATAAATCAAAACTTCCCATAAATAATTGATTTTCGAGCAATAAAAAATGCCAGAATTTCCACAAATAAATCAACAATTGCAATAAAAAACTACATTTTTTTCCAACAAAAAATTTCGAACATACTACATCACAGAACTATTATGCTAGAAAGACTGAAACTATGTGTGCAATTTAACAGACAATCGCTTGCTGTCCGAACTCGCTAACGCTCGTCGGACTTTAAAAAGGGATAACATCTCTGTTCGCATTCTACCGGGCAAATTATTGGATCTGTGGATTGCCTAGATCCGAATCGACGCAGTTACGGCGCGTCGGATTTCGGAAACTTCGGCGGCCTTCTGCCGCCTCAGTTCCTCAATTCTCTATGCGGCTTCGCCGCATGGCTCAGCCGAAACTTTTACTTTACACATTGTTTCGTATATATTGCTAAATTTTCAATTGCTTTTTTGATGTTTTTCAATTGGGAATTTTTGAATTATTTATGGAAAAATCAGATTTATTTATGGAAAATTTAAACTTTTCTGGTGGAAAAAATGTAGTTATTTATTGAAATTTTTGATTTATTTGTGGAAATTCCGACATTTTTTATTGCTCGAAAATCAATTATTTATGGGAAACTTTGATTTATTTATGCACTTTTTGATTTGTTTATGGAAATTTTATAGTTTATTATTGCTCCCACCCTTACTTCTTTATTGGCAATTTCTGATTTTGGTATGGAAAATGATGAATTTTCTATGAGCCGTTTATATTTTAGCCCCATACATCACAAGATGGGCACTTTTAAGGAAAAAAAGTTTTTCTAACAAAAACTTTTTCTTGTTCGAATGTTTTTTTTTTTCAGTGTATTTTGTTATCAACAATAAAACCAGTGAAGGCCATAACAATCCCAGAATCCAATGCAACTCAATTTTCTAGGAGATTTTGTGTTATTTATTCAATCATTTGGAAGGGTTTTCCTATACATAAAAAACTTCAAAATATTACAAATGTATTTTCTTAGGAAATGTAATGTTTGATCGCAATATGTATTGAAGTGCACTTTTAAATATACAATTATTTATAATTATGAATTTTTCAAATATATATATATGTGTCTTAGAGCCAATTTCAAACATGTTCTTTTCTATTTTTTTCCGATCATACTAAATATTTTTGGTTCATCTTCTAAATTAGAATTCCTGTTTGCCTTTACTTTGTCGCCAGGAATAGGCAAAAAACTATGGAATTTCTGAGTGCCTGGTATTGTTTTGGCGTTATTATATATTTCTTCGAGATCTTCTGACATTTTAATGTACTGTTCAGTGGATACGTAACAGAAATTTAATTTAGTTATATTTTTATCTGTCTGTACAACTGTCCAGTTATATAACTCTCGTGGAGTTGTTATGGTATTTCCATAATCTCGAGCAAGACTTGCTCTCTTTGCCATTCGCTTGAGAGTGCCACCAATAGCATCACATGGACCTTTACCGTGGGACGTTGCAAAAAAATGCCATTCTGCTCTTAATGCATGCTTTGACTGGAATCTACATAGACTAGCAAAGTTCTTCTTATTTTTGTATTGTGATGCTGCCCCATCAGACATAAAATAAATTTTAGAAAAGTTCGTTAATTGTTTCATAAAATCTATCATTTTTGAGATGAACAACTGGACCGCAACTGTATCGTGAGCCATTACTTCCGATATGATAATGAAGCTAACATTTACAAGTTTATTATCTTTCATATAGTAAATTTCAAATGGGTGTATTGTTGCTTGCGAGTTGTTCCAATGATATCCTTGAGCAGCGTTTTGAATTATGAATGAATAGTTTTCAGAGAAATCACAAATCGCAAGAATTTCATCATCCTTTAATGTATCTTTTTTATTTCTGAGAAATGATGATTGTTGTTTATGAATAAAGTCGTGTGTTATAAGTTTGTCAATTTTATCAACAAGATACGGAACAAATTCATCAACAGGTTTAATAATCGTTTCTAAATTACAGCGATCAGTATTCAACCACTGCTGAAATATAATCTCTTCTTTGTCATTTGATTCTAATATCAATGTAAGTTCCTCTTCAATGTGTTCATTACACAAGAACGGAAAAAGCAATTATCTGTTCTGGTGGAAATATCGCAAAGCATTTTTTGTATTATTTCATCTTGTGACACAATTCTTATACTGTTGAACATTAAATTTACATTTTCATGAATAGTACATATGCATACATTATGTATACCAGTAGAATCAAGTAAAATACAATGCTTTGGTCGCAACTGTGTAAATACTGTGAAACCAATATTCACAGTTTTGTACATATCGACAAAAATCATATAAGCCTCTTTGAGCGACATCATCAAAAGTCGTTTTTAAACTTGTTGTTTTTTTCCATTTCGAACCTCAGAAATAAAATCATTTGTTCCTGGCATTGGCCTGCTGATATCATTATCATCAAAAAATTCTCTTACTCAGGGCCGGATTTACAAATGTGGGGGCCCGGGGCCGCAGTGCTGTGGGGCCCTCTTTTTAGAGGATTTTTTTTTTTCATTGTAGAAAAATCCAGAAAATATGGAAAATTCTTCCAAAAATTAGGGTTGTTATTGAAGAAATTGGGACGATACAAATATTTATTTAACTTTTTGTCCCACCACTGCACAGTGGGAAAAATTGAACCCGAAACACGACTAAATTCATTTTCTCAACTGGGTAACGGGTTCTGCCAACGGCTGAGACCATTTTCGCTTGGAAAAAGTGTGCTGAATCGATTGGTGGGGGTCTCATTGGCCGGCGGCCTCACCCTGGCCAGCTAGAGGGCCGGAATCAACCCGAGTTCCTTACGGAAAGCAAAACCATTGTCATCCAAGAATACTTTCGCACCTGATATTTATTCGGAAGCCGCAAATCAGAAGTCAACCGCACTCCGGATAATATCAGTTGCATATTATGGTCCAATTGTGGTTCCGGAACAATCCGGGACAACCCGGAACATTAGGGTGGGGCTAATTTAAAAAAATCTCTCTGAGATATGATTTCCCAAATGGAAATCGATGTACTAGTCGAAATCAGTAAGCTGTACAAAAATGAGTGATTTTGGTTGATCTTTAGGGGTGGCGGAAAGGATTTAAGTGATTTTTGTTTTCTAGAGAAAACCTTTAAAAAACATTTCAAACTAAATTTTCAAACATAATTTTACTAGACTAAATCGGTGAATTTAGAACCCAATTGGGCCAAATTTGTGCTCAAAATTGCGATATCTCTATCCAGCAATTTACGAGGGCTAATGGCCGCCACAATCATGCTCGCTTTCTGGTAGGGATAAGCCGATCTGACGTTTGGCTTGTGTCGTTTGGCAACTGGTCGATAAGATCGATAATAAAACTTATCGACCAGCTGCCAAACGACACAAGCCAAACGTCAGATCGGCTTATCCCTTCCAGAAAGTAAGCATGATTATGGCGGCCATTAGCGCTTGTAAATTGCTGGATTGGTTTCAGAGATATTTGAAAAAAAAATGTCGTATTTTGGTATTTTTTGGGTTAGATATCAAAATATGACTTTTTTTTTCAAACATATCGGAAACCAATATAACGCAATTTTGAACACAACTTTGGCCCTACTGGGTTCTAGAATCACCGATTTAGTCTAGAAAAATTATGATTGAAAATTAAATTTGAAACGTTTTTTGAAGGTTTGCTCTAGCAAAAATTTTACTTTACCTTCTGGGATGCTTGCAGAATTCTTTTGGAATGCTTCTTGATATTTTTATAGGATGTTTCCAGATTCGTTCCAGGAACCTTCCAGAATCCTTCGGGTGTGCTTTCAAAATCCAACATGGATGCTTCTAGATTCCTTTATAAGCTGCTATACACGGTGTTCAATAAGTTCGGATACACAGTAAAATTGAATTTATTTCCCATCTGTAATTCAGTTTTGCAAAGTGAATGTATTATTTGAAAGCTCACATAATACTGATCAAATACAGTATATGTTTTGAAATAAACTGTCCTTTATCCTTTCGTAATAATTGCAAATGTGTCTCAAGTTCCTTTTGGCCGGCACGCACGTCTGTCATTGGTATTTCGTCTAGCTTTTATTGAGTAATGGTGTTAAGTTGAATCAAATTAGGTTGTTGTCCTCAGCATTAGTGGCAGCAACTATGGCCATACGAAATAATCTATAAGATTCAGATTGGGTGAAATACGGACTCATATTATTTTGATCTTTAAAATTGCTAAAATTGCCGTTGTACCTGGTTTAATGATTTTTGTTTTGTCAAAAAGCAAGGCTGCGTTATATCTCAGTTTAATCCATAGTTATCTTTTCCAAAACTTGATTATATCCCTATTGTGGCAAATTTGAACCAAAATTGGCTTTATATAATGTTTTTATGTCATTTTCATAGATTTAAGCACATTTTGACTAAACTTGCAAATTTATCACCATATCATCACTGAAATAGCAGTGTAAAGGTTTTGTCTATTAATTTAGTTATTTTAATATAGTATAGTGAGATATAAACTCAAAAGTCAACGTTTTAGACTTCTGTAGCTTGAGCAACTTATCGAAAATTATTCCAGCGTGCCGGAGCTAACAAACTTTAGATACATCTAAGGCTTATAAAAAAAAGTAGAAAAAAACTTTATTCAAAACCATATGCTATATTTGATCAGTGTTATATGACCTTTCAATAAATACATTTACTTTGAAAATCTGAATTACAGATATGAAATTAATTAAAGTTATATGGTGTATCCGAACTTATTGAACACCCTGTACAGAAGACTTACTCTAATAGATATTTACATTACATTCATACCCATATTGAAAGTATGAATGGAAATAGAGAGGCATTCAGCTGACAATGAATGTGGCGAAGCACGAATGAAAAAATGAGAATGTCAATTTTCATTTTGAATCTTCGAATTTTTTACTCTCTTGATAATACTAGCCAGTTAGGAGGCAAGATGTGGCCACTGATAATTCCGAGTTCCTCTGAATACCTATACTATGCATATCTAAATAATGCTGCAGCTTAATAAATAATACAGAATTCACAATCAATTCTGGTTGAACAAAACTATATTGGTGGCCACTAAATGGCAATCCGGAATGCTTCCGGAATCCCTCAGGGATGCTTCCAGAATTCTTCTAGGTTGGGCCAAGAATCCTTCTGGGTTACTTCCAAAATACTTCTGAGATGCTTACATATTCCTTATAGGATGCTTCCAGAATCCTTTTGGGTTGCTTCCAGAATGCTTCTGGTATGCTTTCAGTTTTCCTTCAGGATGCTTCCCAAATTTTTATGGGATACTTCCAGATTCCACCTGGGGTGCTTACAGATTCCTTTTGGAACATTTCCTAGATTTTCGGGAATATTACAAGAATCCTTCTGAGATGCTTCTAGAATCCATCAGGGATACTTCCAGAATTGTTCCATGACACTTTCAGATTCCATCTCGGATGCTTCCAGAATTCTTCTAGGTTGCTCCCAGAATCTCTATGGGATGTTTCAAGATTTCTTTTGAGACACTTCCCGAGTTTTTCTTGGATGTTACCAGATTCCTTCTGGGATGCTTGCAGATTTCTTCAGATATGGTTCTAGAATCTACCAGGGATACTTACATAATCCTTCAGGGATATTTCCTGAAACAATCTGGGATGCTTCCAGATTCTTTCTTGGTTGCTTTCTAATTCTTCGGGGTTGCTCGCAGAATCTTTCAGGGATGCTTTCAGATTTCTTTCGAGATGGTTCTCGAATTCTTCTAAAATGTTCCAGAGTCCTTCCAAAACTCTTCTAGGATACTGCCAGATTTCTTCTGGCATGCTTTAATAATCCATCAAGGATGCTTCTAACATCCTTCTGGCATACTTCCAGAAAACTTCTACGATGCTTCCAGATTTTTTTTCAAGATGCTTCCCAAGTTCTTCAGAGATACTCTCAGATTCTGTCTGGCTTGTTTCCAAAATTTTTCTGGAATTATTTCAGATTTCTTATGGGATGCTTCCAGATTCCTTCTAGGATAACTCCAAAATCCTTCTGGGATACTTCCAGAATCTTTCTGAGTTGCTTCCAGATATCTTCTAGGTTGCTTCTAGAATCTTTCTGGGATGCTTCCAGTTTTTTAAGGATGCTTCCTGAGTTTTTCTGCGATTCTTCCAGATTCCTTCTAGGATGCTTTCCAAATTCTTCTGGGATGCTTCCAAATTACTTTTGGAATACTTCTAGATTCCTTATATGATGTTTGCAGATTCGTTCTAAGATGCTTCCAGAAGCTTTCTGGAATGCTTCCAGAATACTTTAGGTATTCTTACAGAATCCTTCTGCGTTGCTTTCAGAATACTTATACGTTGCTTCAAGAATCCCAGGATTCTTCCAGATTCGTCCTGGGATGCCACCAGATTTCTACTGAGATGCTTCAGAATTGTTCTTGACTCTATTTTTGAATGCTTCAAGAGTTCCTCTGGATTGATTTCAGAATCTTTCTGGGATGTTTTGAAATTCCTAATGGGAAGCTTCCAGAATCATTCTGGGATGCCTTCAGAATTGCTTGCAGATTTTGTTGCTTGCAGATTTTTTGTGATACTTTCAGATTCTGAGAGTTCTTCTGGGATGCGCCCGAACTTTTCCTGGGATACTTTCAGATTCCTTCTGGGATGCTTCTAGAATTCGTCAGGGATGCTTCAAAAATCCATTAAAATGCCTTCGCAGAAAGATTATGGAAGCAACCCAGGAGAATTGGGGAAGCATCTCCAGAGTATCTACTCATACTCATAAGACAAAATGAAATTCTGTAAGTTTTCCAGGTTTTGGCAGGGTTAATTAAACTTAAGTTTTGTAATATTTCCAATTTGTAAATCAGTTTATATTTTATAAAATATAAATACCTGGAAGCAATGAATGTAAGAAATTGATCTTTTTTTAAATATGCAAACAAATTTTCATTAATTAGGTTAAAATTTAACGGGAGATTTGTATGAAAGCTCGTAAACAAACATAAAGAGGTTGATAAGGGAATATGATGTTCAGAATCCTTTTAAAATAATGGCTAGAAATTTCAAAAGTAGCATTATTTTTTCATAAAACCCTTAGAGGAAAAATATTTAAACCCTCGAAAAAAATCAGATAAAAGTTATTCAGAAATCCAATAAGCAGTTTTTATAAACAAAATTACTAAATTATGACTGGTATACTCGTTAAATATTCTATCATGAACTCCATCAGAAAGGCTCCTAGATTTTTTCTGATATATGAATTGCAACAGGAATTTTAACTGAATATTTTTTTAAATGTGTAATGTATAAGAACTTCTAACACAAGGCTACTATATTCTTAAATCAATTAAAAAAAATCGTTATGATTTGTATCAGGAGCATATTGAGGAATCTATATCTATATATATATATATATAAAAATGCAGTGGCATACGTGGGACCGCGCATAACTTGAGAACGGAACGTCAGATTTGGGTCGTCTTTGTTTTGTTCTGTTAGTTTTCACCCAAGGAAGGTTTATGAGCCAAAAACATGGCAAAACTGCGAGTTTTTGAAAATCGATCTTCCATACATTTTGACCGGGGACTTGGTCTTGGCTAGAAACTTGAAACGTCAAAAAACGCAGTAGGCAAGACAAATTTTGCCGGGTACAGCTAGTTGTCAATAAATTGTAATGCCGAATCTGCAGCAAATCATTTCAGATTTAGGCCAGATTTTTTTTACAAAACGATCTCAAATTACATCTGTTACTCCTTTAAGATGCGTACCACAATTCCGTCAAATTGTTTTGAAAAAAAAAATCTCGAAGATTGGCCAGACATATTTTTGGTAATGATATCATATTTTTTTCCAATATTACTTTTAGAAGCGTTTTAAAATGCGATTGAAACGCTTTATGTAGTCAGTATTTTCCTGATCAATGCAACTTAATAATCCAATTCAGATTATTTCTGAAAATCATGCAGCGATCCAATTTTTTCACGATTTCTCTAAGGATTTGTTAAGAAATTTATTCAGAATGTGTCCCTATAATTTCAGCCCCGAAAAATGTATTTCAGAGATAGATTCAGGTAATTTTCAGAAACTGAAAATGTTTGATTAAATTATAACAATTGATTTCAAAATTCAAAACGGATTTCTAGTATTTGTTTAATCCGCTACGGAATGTACCCAGAAGGTCTCTAAGTATTCCAGGTTTTCCCTGTTAGATATAATTACCTGAAGATTCTCGGTTTTCAGTTTTCAGCCCTTTTTCATAAGGACTCTGGAGCAGTGATGGAAAACAGTGAGAAATGCAGCTGAGCAGACACAAACGCAAAGCTATCCTACTCGTGCACAACAGAAGCCAGAATATGTTCGCACTTCCTTCACTCGCGAGCTAACGAAGCTGGTCGCACTCGTGATTGATTCGCGAAGCAGCTCTGAACATTTTTCAATTTTGTGAAAAAAACGAATTTACACGGCCGACAGATTTACTTTTCAGTGTGAAGAATTAGCAATAAGTTAAAATTCACAAATACAAAGAAAAAAAAAAATTTACTTTTCAGGAACAATAAAGCACAAAACACTACTATCTGATGGATAATTACTTGTTTTGCTATTAAAATCGCACTAAAATGCAATTCCCGCATCTCCACTTGTTCTTCGCGAATAAAAATTCATGAGTGTTTTTGTTTTTGTTTTGCATCATACTCGTGAAGCAAGCGGGTGCGAATAAACTCACACACGGCTTACTCTCGGCACCGTGAGTAAACCGTTTGTTGGTTTTACACTCGCGAGTTGATTCACGATGAGAATGTTTCCATCTCTGCTCTGGAGCACCCCACAATTATTCTGGAAGCATCCCAGAAGAATTCGGAGAGCATTCAAAAATGAATCTTGAAGCATTTCCAAAGAATTCTGAAAGCAACCCAGATGGATTCTAGAAGCATCCCAGATGGATTCTAGAAGCATCCCAGATGGATTCTGGAAGCAGCTTATAAAGGAATCTAGAAGCATCCATGTTGGATTTTGAAAGCACACCCGAAGGATTCTGGAAGCTTCCTGGAACGAATCTGGAAACATCCTATAAAAAAATCAAGAAGCATTCCAAAAGAATTCTGCAAGCATCCCAGAAGGTAAAGTAAAATTTTTGCTAGAGCAAACCTTCAAAAAACGTTTCAAATTTAATTTTCAATCATAATTTTTCTAGACTAAATCGGTGATTCTAGAACCCAGTAGGGCCAAAGTTGTTTTCAAAATTGCGTTATATTGGTTTCCGAGATGTTTGAAAAAAAAAGTCATATTTTGATATCTAACCCAAAAAATACCAAAATACGACATTTTTTTTTCAAATATCTCAGAAACCAATAGAGATATCGCAATTTTAAGCACAAATTTGGCCCAATTGGGCAAGGTTGCGACCATTCATTTGCAAAAAATTATATTCATTTGCTATTATCTCAGTTCAGAAGCATGCTATCGAAAAACAATGTATGGATGAATTAAACCTTGTAGTTTTATCTGAAAGTTTGCCGAATAACATTGGGGTCGCAAACGTATACCAAAGTCGTGAGCGAGCTGTGAAGGCAACTCTCCACGCGGTGAATGTAAATTTCATTCACGCTGTGGAAAGTTGCCTTCACAACTCGCTCACGACTTTGGAAAGTGTGTGCGACCCTAATGTTATTCGGCAAACTTTCAGATAAAACTACAAGGTAAAATTCATTTATACATTGTTTTTCGATAGAATGCTTCTGAACTGAGATAATAGCAAATAAATGTAAATCTTTGCAAATGAATGGTTGCAACCTTGCAATTGGGTTCTAAATTCACCGATTTAGTCTAGAAAAATTATGTTTGAAAATTTAGTTTGAAATGTTTTTTAAAGGTTTTCTCTAGAAAAAAAAAATCACTTAAATCCTTTCCGCCACCCCTAAAGATCAACCAAAATCACTCATTTTTGTACAGCTTACTGATTTCGACTAGTACATCGATTTCCATTTGGGAAATCATATCCCAGAGAGATTTTTTTAAATTAGCCCCACCCTAATGTTCCGGGTTGTCCCGGATTGTTCCGGAACCACAATTGGACCATAATATGCAACTGATATTATCCGGAGTGCGGTTGACTTCTGATTTGCGGCTTCCGAATAAATATCGGGTGCGAAAGTATTCTTGGATGACAATGGTTTTGCTTTCCGTAAGGAACTCGGGTTGATTCCGGCCCTCTAGCTGGCCAGGGTGAGGCCGCCGGCCAATGAGACCCCCACCAATCGATTCAGCACACTTTTTCCAAGCGAAAATGGTCTCAGCCGTTGGCAGACCGTTACCCAGTTGAGAAAATGAATTTAGTCGTGTTTCGGGTTCAATTTTTCCCACTGTGCACTGTTTGACTGGTCGAGGGGGGGGATAAAAATAATAAAATATTTAATTTGAACAATATTTAAAATTCTTCGGATTTGTTAAAGAATTTTTGGCAGTCCCGATGTTTTGATAAATATTTTTTCTAACTGCCCCCTAAAAATGCAATATACTGCCAAACATTTTCGAAGGAGAGGGCGGACAAAAAGTCAAAATTAAATTTGTATCCGCCTTAATCTAGCTTAATAAGCGTAACTAGAAAAAAGGCATCCACTATAAACTAAGCATAACAGAGATCCAGATATAAAAATCTAGTCTAAAGACGATTGTGAAAGAAATTTTATCAAGTAAATAACGCTTTATCCAAGAGTGTTCATAGTATTAGGTTCCATTGATCAAGTCGAAATCCATGAGAAAGTCCTTTAAGAAATTTAAAAATATATTTTAAAGAAGACATTTTCGATAAATTTCAGAAAAAATTTATAGCGCTATCTTTGGGGCCGTTATTGCAAAACCTCCAAATAGAATTTCTTGCGGAATCATTGATGAAATCTATAGAGTTGCAAACAGATGACCAGGTTTCCTTTTTTGTGGAACATAAGCATAAACATTCCTAACGCGACTTCGAGAGGAGTTTCTGGTGAACGCGCAGAATAATTGTTCCGCTTTTCCAAGAAGTTCAAGGACGTTTACTGCATGAAATCGCTATACTGCTCAATCGTACGTCCTATCCTGGAATATTCGGCAGTTGTTTGGGCCCCCTACTATGATAACAGCGTACAACGAATTGAGCGTATCCAGCGAAAGTTTATTCGTTTTGCCTTACGCCACCTCAGGTGGAGGAATCAGCACGACCTACCAAGTTATGAGAGCCGTTGCCTACTTATACATTTGGAATCTCTCGCTGCAAGGCGAAATGTTGCTCAAGCATGTTTTGTCGGAGACCTCCTGCAGGGCAATATTGACTGCCCATCACTCTTGAGCATGCTGAACATCAACGCACGACGCCGGAATCTTCGAACACACTCATTTTTACGTCTTTCTTCAGCTAGGACTAATTACGGTCAACACGAACCGATTCGTAGCATGTCCCGTGTGTTTAATAAATGTTATTTTGTTTTTGATTTTAATGTTTCACGCAAGGCAAATAAGTGTAGTTTTAAACGTGAATTATGTAAGGTACCACGGCAGTCTGTAAATGTTAGTTAAGTGTCATTGCCCGGGTAGAGGAAAAGAGCTCAATAAGATCATATTTTGATATTGAGATCAAAATGTGATATTGGTTTGTTTGATATAAGAGATAAAAGATCTGAAAATAATATCTAAAATTTACTCCTGGAACATCATCATCAGATCATAATTAGATCTTGTAAGATCTAACCAATAGCAGCAAGCTATTTGTTTGATCTTGAAATATCAAATTTCGATATTGTTCAGATGTCCCAGGAACATTTTTCAGATATTATTTTCAGATCTTTTATCTCTTATGTCAATCAAACCAATATCACGTTTTGATCGTCAGTATTTCACCTCTACCCGGGTGGGGTGATTTGTATTACCTGTTGACTTTATGTAAATAAATAAATAAATAAATAATTATCTCGTCATACGCCTCCACTTTGCCAACATCCGTTGAATCTATTTCGAACTGCTTTCGTAATCTGCAATGATTTGTTTATGCGATATTCCATACTTCTCATGTTTCTAGATGAGATTGGCGATAAACTCAATGTTTCAGCAATGGTATTAAACCTCTCAATATTATGGGGACCCTGTAGTTGATCTGTTGACGGAATTGACTCCAATGATGGAATAGATGGTACCATATCTGTAAGATAAAAGTTAAGGTTAACAATATAATAATGAATGCAGTGGAAAGTTAATGATAGTTATTTATGCAACGAGTTGCAAAAATGATTTTTTTTCGCACAAGTAGTACATTTATCCAACGAGGCTTGCCGGGTTGGATAAATACGAAGAATACTGAAAAATGTAGTTTTGCAACGAGCTGCAAAATGAGTTATATAAAAGAAGCTAACACGTTGAAGGCTTAATTACCCAGCTCATGTTCGATTTGTTGACCACTCGTTGACGGTTCTGGTTCTGGAACATCATGATGTTGCTGCCCACTAAATGATGGTTGCATAGTTTCGTCGTTTCCATCCGATCGGCGTTTTTTCGTATTCGGGCTTCTGTTGTGACTTATCAATCCACGACATGACTCACAAATACTCATCGATTCGTAGATTTCATGTGTATATCCCATGGAATGAATTTTATCTATCAATCTTAATGACATGCCCCGTAGATTATGACGGTTGCACTTTGGATTGTTTATTTTTGCACTGCACTTGAATTTGTTGAATTTTGATTTATACGATTGATCCATTACTTTTCAGAACTGCCTTTAATAACCAAAGAGAAGTAACACGTTGAATGATACCGATTCATTCTCTTGTTTTGTTCATATTTGCTTTAGGTACAACTCTTGATTTGTTTTTTTTTTTCGATTAGGTAGTTCGAATCTAATAAATAGCCTTACCTAATATTAGGTAAGAACATGGGGTAGAAACGTTTGGGTAGCAGCACGTATGAAATGCGTGTTCTAATTGTATATTGTTTCGTACTTCTAGAGTGCTGCTGCGTGAATATGGGTGCATTGCATTGTCGCATATGACACAATAAGTTTCATTGCCTTTTGAGATTACTAGATAACCTTCACTGGTTTAGTTTGTTCTTAAAAAAAGACACTGAAAAAATAATAATTTGGACATGAAAAAGTTTTTGTTAGAAAAACTTTTTTTCCTTAAAAGTGCCCATCTTGTGATGTATGGACGGTTGGTAGGGAACATAATAACCTGTCTTGAGACAAAATTTCATCAAAATCAAAAATGGTGTTTTTTTAAATCAACTTTGAATTTTTAGAAATGATTTTTTTCAGTGTAGAGCTCATTTTGGATTTTTTTCAGTATTTTTTTCTTAAAATTTGACTTATTTTGCGATAATCACCCATACAACACTTTTTTGTAGGAGTAGTCAATTTTTGATTAAAAACAAAATTCATAAAAAAAGTTTAGCCCTTTTCAAAAGTCAGTCCAGATAAATTTTGAAGAAACTAAGTATGCAAAGTGGCTTATCTAGTCTTGGTGTACATACCCAGAAAGTATCATTGTAATCTGAGAGGGTGCTGCCAACTCCGAATACGATTTGGGGCGAAATTCGTCCAATGAGAAAAAGGTCAGTCTTGCAAAATACTCGATTTGGCTGAAAAATAGTCATGCCAAAATTTGTCCGTATGTCAAGCTAAGTGTTTCCCCACGGGCCTCAAAAGCTGTATGGGAACACAAATTATTTTTTTCTTCGACGAAGAAATACCCTTTTTTTAATAAAATCAATGATTTTAGTACCCTGAAGTACCAAAAATACGCTTAGATTTGCGGTATCTAAAAGAGATATCGCAATTCTGAGCACATTTTATACCCTTTAGGACCCATATCTAAAATCATCGTTTTCATAAGAACTGGGTAGTTCTTTCGTCGAATAATTTCATGTTTTTTGTGTTCCCATACAATTGTTGATTTCTTAGTATGATTGTTTTTTAGCTAAAAGGACCATTTTGCAACATTGAACTTTACGTTTCCATTTTTTTGCAGATATAGGAACGGCTCAATGTTTATCCTAATGACGATATGAAAAAAATGCGGGTCTAATAATTTTCGATGAACTTCAAACGCACCGAATATCATGACATTCCAAGATTCACTATAACATTTTCTATGGAATTGCTGTTTTTTTTATCTTTTTTACATTTTACAGGGAATGAATATAGGGATTTTTCTGCATAAATTAGGAAAGTACTTTAAATTATTAAACTTGGTTCACGAGAACAGGCTTCGAGATGGGACCAAAGGGGTGCGGGGGTCCGGGACGGGGGTTACTAGGAAAATTCAGTATAGCCTGAGCGGAGAGTGTTCAAGGGGGTTTCGAGGGCATTTCAGAGAAGTCCGGATGGATTTCTAAGGATTACAGGGAGCTTCAGCGCTTTCAGTGACTTTCAGGGGGTTTAAGAGGGGTTTCACATACACTCCCGATCAAAAGTTTGGGGTCACCCCCTCAAAAACAAGTCATTTTTTTAGGCCCACGTCATTTTTACGGCAGTGTCGCTGGAAATTGGGTCGACCAAATTTTAAGATGAGAGCGGTAATATGACCCATTTTCTATTAGCTTTCAACTGCTTTTTACAGAACTTAGCTAAAAAATCTAGAAAAAAAGTTATTAAGTAAATTAACTCTTCATGTCATCGACCAAAAGTTTGGGGTCACCGCTCAATATGATGTATCAGCCAAAAGTTTGGGGTCTCTTTCGTAAAACATGGAAAAGTGATTTGGTGATATCTTCGTCATCTATAGTTCAATTTTAATTATTTTTGGCTCATTTCAAAGATAATTAACAAAATTTACGTTTGATGTCTTAAACTTAACGAATTTAACGATTTTTGTATATAAAAATGTTATGTAAAGTTAACACATTTCACCACACTTTAAAAAATGAGGCAACTTTACGTTAAGTTTTAGTACGCAAATTTCAACAAATATGTGTGGTTCAATGTATATGCAGTAAGTATCATTCATATTGCTTCAAATAAGCCAAGAAGAATTAAAATTGAATGAAAGATGAAAAAGATATCAACAAATCCCTTTTCCATGTTTTACGATAGTGACCCCAAACTTTTGGCCGATGACATCAAGGATTAATTTACTTAATAACTTTTTTTCTAGATTTTTTAGCTATGTTCTGTGAAAAGCAGTTGAAAGCTAAAAGAAGATGGGTTATATTACCGCTCTCATCTTAAAATTTGGTCGACCCAATTTCCAGCGACACTGCCGTAAGTTTATATTCATTTTTTAGAAAATTTGGCAACTTTGGGTTAAGTTTACATACAATTTTTTTTGAAAAAGTTTCTTTTAAATCATGTTCAAAGTTTCTTTGACTTATTACCTTTTGAATGAGACCTAGGGTTTTGAAATCGGACGCAAATTGGCGAAGATATGGGGTAAAAAAATGACATGTTTTTGAGGGGGTGACCCCAAACTTCTGATCGGGAGTGTATCTTCTGATACCCCCTCTAAGATTACTTCCAAGAAGTGTAAAGCCTTGTCCGGGTATATCATGGGTATTCAGGGAGGTTGAAAGGGTTTTAGAGGCTTCAAGTAAGTGACCCTTGAGTCTGGAACCCCTTTGAACCGCCATGCAATTTCACACAAATCTTCTTCAGCCACGTGAGACATCAAAACAACATATTTTTCATTATTTAAAAAAAAAACTTTATCAGCCGTTGAAACGCTCTGAAATGCCCCTAAAAATCCCTGAAACTCCTTTGAGACCCTCTAAAATTCCTCTGAAACACCTTGAAACACGACTCTAAAACCATATTAAACTGCCTGAAATGCCCTGTAACAATAAAATTTTCCTAAAAACTGAACTGAAATGTTCCAAAATGCCCTTTGAAACCCTCTGAAACGACCCTGAAAACGTCACTGTAACCCTCTTGAAACTCCCTGAAATCTCTTAAGACTCAGAAAGGAATAACAAAATAATAACCAGTGGAGTTCACTAAATGGCTTAAATTGCTGCGTAAGCCATGATTTGGGGAATAAAACGTTTAATGCAACGGAATGTAACGTTTAATCAGGATATCATCGCATAAGCGGTTCATGCTGTTTAGTAAGTCCCCCTAATGTGTTTTGGAATTGGCCGGTTAGGTGTTAAAATAACAAAAAAAAATATAAAAATACTTGGCTTGTCCATATCGTAACTATGACAGGTCTTCATACAACTTTAACAAACGAATCTATGACAAAAGGTCGAAAGACATAAGGTCGAAGGACAAAAGGTCCAAGGACAAAAGGTCGAATGGACAAAAGGTCGAATAGGACAAAAGGTTTAATGGACAGAAAACAATTTGGAAGACCAGAAAAATTGATCGGAATTTGTTGGAAAATCGACAAAAAATTCAACAACTTAAAAAACATGATTGGAAAGTGTCTACTAAACCTTGCTTAAACGCTCCTTTTTATTACCGCATTGCATTGCAGTTCGGAATAGGCCCATCAATGATAGAAAGTAATGTTAATAATTAAAGTGGTGGAAAACAAAAAAACAGCCTATGTGTAGAAGAAGGATGAATCATAGATTGAAATATTGTCATTTGAAACTCCAATCAATTACGGCGATATAATAAAGTCAAACAGTCTATGGATTAGAGAAGGACAAATCTCTGGGTATTATATGAGCACACAAAACCTATGCAGTGTACTTCGCAGGAACTACCTATCAATCCAAGAGGGGATGATCACTAAGCACAAGTAGTCAATGATTATTTCTGCAGAATGGTTAGGAAAAACAGCAATTGAATAAAAGCAGGCAAAATTTCTGATTGAAAAATAAGAACTCTTTACAATAATCATTTCAGTAACAAAACTTAAAAGAACAGGCTATAAATTTAGGAAGGAAAAATTCTTGTACCAAAAATCAAACTCTAAATTGCCATTAAATCAGAGCGTTCATGATTAACAAATATTTTAATCATGATTAATCATTGGTGATTAAAATTCAAATTTCGGTGATTATTGATTATGATTAATGATTAATTTGATTTTTGGGATGATTAATGATTATGATTAATGATTAAAATTGATTTTATCTGTGATTATTGATTATGATTAATGATTAAAAATGGCTCATTGATTAAAAATCATGATTAATCATGATTAATCATTCACAAAAAACAGGAAATGATTAAAATATAATTATTGTTTAAAATATTTTTGAAGTTCCAAAAGTAAAAGGTAACTCTGTCTGGGAGGTTATTGAAAAAAAAAATCAAGAAGAACAGCATTTGAACCAATTCAAATTGGATCATATATTTCAGTGCTTCCCAAACTGTGCGCCGCGGCGCCCTGGTGCGCCGCGAACCTTTCCCAGGTGCGCCGCAGGATTTTGGCTTTTGTGACGAAATAAAAAAAAAAAAATATTTGTATCTAGTGTAGCTCACATTTTTTTTAATCTTTCCTGACTCTTCAATTGTTCCATAGGTTTTCTGGTATCTTTTTTAAACATATCAATTGAAACCACATTTTAAAATTTCAAGTATTTGAAATTGTTTTTGGAATTTTTAAGCTTCAGCTTAGCTTTTGATTTTACTATAACTTGTCCAAAGTTTTTAATTTCAAGAACATTATTTACGGTAATCTTGTGGATGCTATCGACTGGTAATTTTGAACTTGGGGGTTTTCGGCCTTGCAGTCTCCGGTGCAGTCAAAACGATATATATTTTCGATGCCCGACGTTTCGATGGACTATGCCATCTTTCTCAAGGGTTCTATTTAAACAAATTGGACGTAGTACATATTAAAGACAAACAGAAAAACTACAAAGGTGAACACAACTTACAGAAATATCGTTCTTCGTCTGGTGGTATGAATTGCACATGAATTATAGTCAAATTTGTTTAAATAGAACCCTTGAGAAAGTTGGCATAGTCCATCGAAACGTCGGGCATCGATCGTTTTGACTGCACCGGAGACTGCAAGGCCGAAAACCCCCAAGGACATTATTTACGTTCTTCTCAAAATAATTACAAGGTCTTCGGAACAGCTTTGCGGCATGCAGGTTTGCCGATCAGGTAGTGTGAAGAGCTAGCTTTGACCTTTTTGAACCGGACTGTTTCATCAGTACTGCCGCAACCTCGCTGAACTCGAATAAGTTTGTTATGCTCGGTTTCATCAAAGGGGTTATATATGGCCAATCCGAGCCCAAATGATTAAGTTAAAATTTATGGAAATAAGTCCAATCAAAGCCCACCTGGCAGGTCTTTACAATCTCTTCATGTGTCCCAGTTTGCCGAAATTTTCCAAAATAAATAAGTGTTGCTTTGAAATTTCCGCAAAAAGTTGAAGCTTTGGTCAAGTTCTGTGTAGTAATTTTCATTCAATAAGAATTCTGTAACTATTATACAAACTCTTTAGAATATTTGGCTGAATTGTTGAAATTCAGCAGCTTGTTTTACCTTTACATCTGAATTTCTTCTTTTTTTTTAACTTCTATGATGAAATCAACATGATTTTTGAAATCTTACAAATTTTTAAACTATCTTTGAGAAATTAATTTAAAAAAAATAGTATGTTTTCCAAATATTGAATTCTGAAAACATGATATTAGAGAAGTGATTCACAATTTTGTCTTGCACTTTGTAAAGAGAAAGTTGCCCAAAATTTAATAAAAAACACTTTGGTGCGCCGCGATATTTTTGGAAATGTCAAAGGGCGCCGCGATAGCAAAAAGTTTGGGAACCTCTGATATATTTTATATGGTGAAAAATTTTTGGTGATGAATGATTAATGATTGATTAATTTTTTTTCTTATGATTATGATTACTGATTAATGATTAAATTGCGAAATCAGTGTGATTAAGATTAATGATTAATGATTAAATGTGACATTTTGGTGATTATGATTACTGATTTTTGATTAATCTTAATCATTAATCATTAATCATGATTAAATTTATGATTAATCATTAACGCTCTGCATTAAATACTACATTACCGCAACTTTAAAGAACAGCCCAAAAAAAAGGAGGAAAAATTTCATATCAAAATGGTAATGGCTGAAATGCAAAAGCTTTCAAAAACAGCACTATAATGTTTCTCTCAATGAGCAAAAAAAAGACTCATCAATTTTTTTTTCTATTAAGTGAGACAAACCAGCTGATAACTTGGTCTACTATTTTTTTGTTGTATTCGACCTTTTGTCTGTCTGTCTGTCTGTCTGTCTGTCTGTCTGTCTGTCTGTCTGTCTGTCTGTCTGTCTGTCTGTCTGTCTGTCTGTCTGTCTGTCTGTCTGTCTGTCTGTCTGTCTGTCTGTCTGTCTGTCTGTCTGTCTGTCTGTCTGTCTGTCTGTCTGTCTGTCTGTCTGTCTGTCTGTCTGTCTGTCTGTCTGTCTGTCTGTCTGTCTGTCTGTCTGTCTGTCTGTCTGTCTGTCTGTCTGTCTGTCTGTCTGTCTGTCTGTCTGTCTGTCTGTCTGTCTGTCTGTCTGTCTGTCTGTCTGTCTGTCTGTCTGTCTGTCTGTCTGTCTGTCTGTCTGTCTGTCTGTCTGTCT